>NC_091176.1:44421715-44505643 GCF_040958095.1 Procambarus clarkii | reverse complement strand
CGCAAGATCTGATTCGTGATCAGATATACAAGGCAGAAAATAATCTTACTTTTTCGGTCATATTTAATAATATATGTCTACAGGAAAGACTGCTACCAAAATATACTAATATTAAAACGCACGACCCAGCAGCAAGGAATCAAGCCTTCACGATAAAATATCGCCAAGATCTGATTCGTGATCAGATATACAAGGCAGAAAATAATCTTACTTTTTCGGTCATATTTAATAATATATGTCTACAGGAAAGACTGCTACCAAAATATACTAATATTAAAACGCACGACCCAGCAGCAAGGAATCAAGCCTTCACGATAAAATATCGCCAAGATCTGATTCGTGATCAGATATACAAGGCAGAAAATAATCTTACTTTTTCGGTCATATTTAATAATATATGTCTACAGGAAAGACTGCTACCAAAATATACTAATATTAAAACGCACGACCCAGCAGCAAGGAATCAAGCCTTCACGATAAAATATCGCCAAGATCTGATTCGTGATCAGATATACAAGGCAGAAAATAATCTTACTTTTTCGGTCATATTTAATAATATATGTCTACAGGAAAGACTGCTACCAAAATATACTAATATTAAAACGCACGACCCAGCAGCAAGGAATCAAGCCTTCACGATAAAATATCGCCAAGATCTGATTCGTGATCAGATATACAAGGCAGAAAATAATCTTACTTTTTCGGTCATATTTAATAATATATGTCTACAGGAAAGACTGCTACCAAAATATACTAATATTAAAACGCACGACCCAGCAGCAAGGAATCAAGCCTTCACGATAAAATATCGCCAAGATCTGATTCGTGATCAGATATACAAGGCAGAAAATAATCTTACTTTTTCGGTCATATTTAATAATATATGTCTACAGGAAAGACTGCTACCAAAATATACTAATATTAAAACGCACGACCCAGCAGCAAGGAATCAAGCCTTCACGATAAAATATCGCCAAGATCTGATTCGTGATCAGATATACAAGGCAGAAAATAATCTTACTTTTTCGGTCATATTTAATAATATATGTCTACAGGAAAGACTGCTACCAAAATATACTAATATTAATACGCACGACCCAGCAGCAAGGAATCAAGCCTTCACGATAAAATATCGCCAAGATCTGATTCGTGATCAGATATACAAGGCAGAAAATAATCTTACTTTTTCGGTCATATTTAATAATATATGTCTACAGGAAAGACTGCTACCAAAATATACTAATATTAAAACGCACGACCCAGCAGCAAGGAATCAAGCCTTCACGATAAAATATCGCCAAGATCTGATTCGTGATCAGATATACAAGGCAGAAAATAATCTTACTTTTTCGGTCATATTTAATAATATATGTCTACAGGAAAGACTGCTACCAAAATATACTAATATTAAAACGCACGACCCAGCAGCAAGGAATCAAGCCTTCACGATAAAATATCGCCAAGATCTGATTCGTGATCAGATATACAAGGCAGAAAATAATCTTACTTTTTCGGTCATATTTAATAATATATGTCTACAGGAAAGACTGCTACCAAAATATACTAATATTAAAACGCACGACCCAGCAGCAAGGAATCAAGCCTTCACGATAAAATATTCGCCAAGATCTGATTCGTGATCAGATATACAAGGCAGAAAATAATCTTACTTTTTCGGTCATATTTAATAATATATGTCTACAGGAAAGACTGCTACCAAAATATACTAATATTAAAACGCACGACCCAGCAGCAAGGAATCAAGCCTTCACGATAAAATATCGCCAAGATCTGATTCGTGATCAGATATACAAGGCAGAAAATAATCTTACTTTTTCGGTCATATTTAATTAATATATGTCTACAGGAAAGACTGCTACCAAAATATACTAATATTAAAACGCACGACCCAGCAGCAAGGAATCAAGCCTTCACGATAAAATATCGCCAAGATCTGATTCGTGATCAGATATACAAGGCAGAAAATAATCTTACTTTTTCGGTCATATTTAATAATATATGTCTACAGGAAAGACTGCTACCAAAATATACTAATATTAAAACGCACGACCCAGCATCAAGGAATCAAGCCTTCACGCTAAAATATCGCCAAGATCTGATTCGTGATCAGATATACAAGGCAGAAAATAATCTTACTTTTTCGGTCATATTTAATAATATATGTCTACAGGAAAGACTGCTAACAAAATATACTAATATTAACACGAACGACCCAGCAGCAAGGAATCAAGCCTTCACGATAAAATATCGCCAAGATCTGATTCTTCATCAGATATACAACGCAGAAAATAATCTTACTTTTTCGGTCATATTAAATAATATATGTCTACAGGAAAGACTGCTACCAAAATATACTAATATTAAAACGCACGACCCACCAGCAAGGAATCAAGCCTTCACGATAAAATATCGCCAAGATCTGATTCGTGATCAGATATACAAGGCAGAAAATAATCTTTCTTTTTCGGTCATATTAAATAATATATGTCTACAGGAAAGACTGCTACCAAAATATACTAATATTAAAACGCACGACCCAGCAGCAAGGAATCAAGCATTAACAATAAAATATCGACAAGATCTGATTCATGATCAGATATACAAGGCAGAAAATAATCTTACTTTTTCGGTCATATTTAATAATATATGTCTACAGGAAAGACTGCTACCAAAATATACTAATATTAAAACGCACGACCCAGCAGCAAGGAATCAAGCCTTCACGATAAAATATCGCTAAGATCTGATTCGTGATCAGATATACAAGGCAGAAAATAATCTTACTTTTTCGGTCATATTTAATAATATATGTCTACAGGAAAGACTGCTACCAAACTATACTAATATTAAAACGCACGACCCAGCAGCAAGGAATCAAGCCTTCACGATAAAATATCGCCAAGATCTGATTCGTGATCAGATATACAAGGGAGAAAATAATCTTACTTTTTCGGTCACATTTAATAATATATGTCTACAGGAAAGACTGCTACCAAAATATACTAATATTAAAACGCACGACCCAGCATCAAGGAATCAAGCCTTGACGATAAAATATCGCCAAGATCTGATTCGTGATCAGATATACAAGGTAGAAAATAATCTTACTTTTCGGTCATATTTATTAATATATGTCTACAGGAAAGACTGCTACCAAAATATACTAATATTAAAACGCACGACCCACCAGCAAAGAATCAAGCCTTCACGATATAATATCGCCAAGATCTGATTCGTGATCAGATATACAAGGCAGAAAATAATCTTACTTTTTCGGTCATATTTAATAATATACGTCTACAGGAAAGACTGCTACCAAAATATACTAATATTAAAACGCACAACCCAGCAGCAAGGAATCAAGCCTTCACGATAAAATATCGCCAAGATCTGATTCATGATCAGATATACAAGGCAGAAAATAATCTTACTTTTTCGGTCATATTTAATAATATATGTCTACAGGAAAGACTGCTACCTAAATATACTAATATTAAAACGCACGACCCAGCAGCAAGGAATCCAGCCTTCACGATAAAATATCGTCAGGATCTGATTCGTGATCAGATATACAAGTCAGAAAATAATCTTACTTTTTCGGTCATATTTATTAATATATGTCTACAGGAAAGACTGCTACCAAAATATACTAATATTAAAACGCACGACCCAGCAGCAAGGAATCAAGCCTTCACGATGAAATATCGCCAAGATCTGATTCGTGATCAGATATACAAGGCAGAAAATAATCTTACTTTTTCGGTCATATTTAATAATATATGTCTACAGGAAAGACTGCTACCAAAATATGCTAATATTAAAAGGCACGACCCAGCAGCAAGGAATCAAGCCTTCACGATAAAATATCGCCAAGATCTGATTCGTGATCAGATATACAAGGCAGAAAATAATCTTACTTTTTCGGTCATATTTAATAATATATGTCTACAGGAAAGACTGCTACCAAACTATAATAATATTAAAACGCACGACCCAGCAGCAAGGAAACAAGCCTTCACGATAAAATATCGCCAAGATCTGATTCGTGATCAGATATACAAGGCAGAAAATAATCTTACTTTTTCGGTCATATTTAATAATATATGTCTACAGGAAAGACTGCTACCAAAATATACTAATATTAAAACGCACGACCCAGCAGCAAGGAATCAAGCCCTCACGATAAAATATCGCCAAGATCTGATTCGTGATCAGATATACAAGGCAGAAAATAATCTTACTTTTTCGGTCATATTAAATAATATATGTCTACAGGAAAGACTGCTACCAAAATATACTAATATTAAAACGCACAACCCACCAGCAAGGAATCAAGCCTTCACGATAAAATATCGCCAAGATCTGATTCGTGATCAGATATACAAGGCAGAAAATAATCTTTCTTTTTCGGTCATATTAAATAATATATGTCTACAGGAAAGACTGCTACCAAAATATACTAATATTAAAACGCACGACCCAGCAGCAAGGAATCAAGCATTAACAATAAAATATCGACAAGATCTGTTTCATGATCAGATATACAAGGCAGAAAATAATCTTACTTTTTCGGTCATATTTAATAATATATGTCTACAGGAAAGACTGCTACCAAACTATACTAATAATAAAACGCACGACCCAGCAGCAAGGAATCAAACCTTCACGATAAAATATCGCCAAGATCTGATTCGTGATCAGATATACAAGGCAGAAAAAATTCTTACTCTTTCGGTCATATTTAATAATATATGTCTACAGGAAAGACTGCAACCAAAATATTCTAATATTAAAACGCACGACCCAGCAGCAAGGAATCAAGCCTTCACGATAAAATATCGCCAAGATCTGATTCGTGATCAGATATACAAGGCAGAATATAATCTTACTTTTTCGGTCTTATTTAATAATATATGTCTACAGGAAAGACTGCTACCAAAATATACTAATATTAAAACGCACGACCCAGCAGCAAGGAATCATGCCTTCACGATAAAATATCGCTAAGATCTGATTGTGATCAGATATACAAGGCAGAAAATAATCTTACTTTTTTGGTCATATTTAATAATATATGTCTACAGGAAAGACTGCTACCAAAATATACTAATATTAAAACGCACGACCCAGCATCAAGGAATCCAGCCTTCACGATAAAATATCGCCAAGATCTGATTCGTGATCAGATATACAAGGAAGAAAATAATCTTACTTTTTCGGTCATATTTAATAATATATGTCTACAGGAAAGACTGCTACCAAAATATACTAATATTAAAACGCACGACCCAGCAGCAAGGAATCAAGCCTTTACGATAAAATATCGCCAAGATCTGATTCGTGATCAGATATACAAGGCAGAAAATAATCTTACTTTTTCGGTCATATTTAATAATATATGTCTACAGGAAAGACTGCTACCAAAATATACTAATATTAAAACGCACGACCCAGCAGCAAGGAATCAAGCCTTCACGATAAAATATCGCTAAGATCTGATTCGTGATCAGATATACAAGGCAGAAAATAATCTTACTTTTTCGGTCATATTTAATAATATATGTCTACAGGAAAGACTGCTACCAAAATATACTAATATTAAAACGCACGACCCAGCATCAAGGAATCAAGCCTTCACGATAAAATATTGCCAGGATCTGATTCGTGATCAGATATACAAGGGAGAAAATAATCTTACTTTTTCGGTCACATTTAATAATATATGTCTACAGGAAAGACTGCTACCAAAATATACTAATATTAAAACGCACGACCCAGCATCAAGGAATCAAGCCTTGACGATAAAATATCGCCAAGATCTGATTCGTGATCAGATATACAAGGTAGAAAATAATCTTACTTTTCGGTCATATTTATTAATATATGTCTACAGGAAAGACTGCTACCAAAATATACTAATATTAAAACGCACGACCCACCAGCAAAGAATCAAGCCTTCACGATATAATATCGCCAAGATCTGATTCGTGATCAGATATACAAGGCAGAAAATAATCTTACTTTTTCGGTCATATTTAATAATATACGTCTACAGGAAAGACTGCTACCAAAATATACTAATATTAAAACGCACAACCCAGCAGCAAGGAATCAAGCCTTCACGATAAAATATCGCCAAGATCTGATTCATGATCAGATATACAAGGCAGAAAATAATCTTACTTTTTCGGTCATATTTAATAATATATGTCTACAGGAAAGACTGCTACCTAAATATACTAATATTAAAACGCACGACCCAGCAGCAAGGAATCCAGCCTTCACGATAAAATATCGTCAGGATCTGATTCGTGATCAGATATACAAGTCAGAAAATAATCTTACTTTTTCGGTCATATTTATTAATATATGTCTACAGGAAAGACTGCTACCAAAATATACTAATATTAAAACGCACGACCCAGCAGCAAGGAATCAAGCCTTCACGATGAAATATCGCCAAGATCTGATTCGTGATCAGATATACAAGGCAGAAAATAATCTTACTTTTTCGGTCATATTTAATAATATATGTCTACAGGAAAGACTGCTACCAAAATATGCTAATATTAAAAGGCACGACCCAGCAGCAAGGAATCAAGCCTTCACGATAAAATATCGCCAAGATCTGATTCGTGATCAGATATACAAGGCAGAAAATAATCTTACTTTTTCGGTCATATTTAATAATATATGTCTACAGGAAAGACTGCTACCAAACTATAATAATATTAAAACGCACGACCCAGCAGCAAGGAAACAAGCCTTCACGATAAAATATCGCCAAGATCTGATTCGTGATCAGATATACAAGGCAGAAAATAATCTTACTTTTTCGGTCATATTTAATAATATATGTCTACAGGAAAGACTGCTACCAAACTATACTAATATTAAAACGCACGACCCAGCAGCAAGGAATCAAGCCTTCACGATAAAATATCGCCAAGATCTGATTCGTGATCAGATATACAAGGCAGAAAATAATCTTACTTTTTCGGTCATATTTAATAATATATGTCTACAGGAAAGACTGCTACCAAAATATACTAATATTAAATCGCACGACCCAGCAGCAAGGAATCAAGCCCTCACGATAAAATATCGCCAAGATCTGATTCGTGATCAGATATACAAGGCAGAAAATAATCTTACTTTTTCGGTCATATTTAATAATATATGTCTACAGGAAAGACTGCTACCAAAATATACTAATATTAATACGCACGACCCAGCAGCAAGGAATCAAGCCTTCACGATAAAATATCGCCAAGATCTGATTCGTGATCAGATATACAAGGCAGAAAATAATCTTACTTTTTCGGTCATATTTAATAATATATGTCTGCAGGAAAGACTGCTACCAAAATATACTAATATTAAAACGCACGACCCACCAGCAAGGAATCAAGGCTTCACGATAAAATATCGCCAAGATCTGATTCTTCATCAGATATACAACGCAGAAAATAATCTTACTTTTTCGGTCATATTTAATAATATATGTCTACAGGAAAGACTGCTAACAAAATATACTAATATTAACACCAACGACCCAGCAGCAAGGAATCAAGCCTTCACGATAAAATATCGCCAAGATCTGATTCGTGATCAGATATACAAGGCAGAAAATAATCTTACTTTTTCGGTCATATTTAATAATATATGTCTACAGGAAAGACTGCTACCAAAATATACTAATGTTAAAACGCACGACCCAGCAGCAAGGAATCAAGCCTTCACGATAAAATATTGACAGGATCTGATTCTTGATCAGATATACAAGGCAGAAAATAATCTTACTTTTTCGGTCACATTTAATAATATATGTCTACAGGAAAGACTGCTACCAAAATATACTAATATTAAAACTCACGACCCAGCATCAAGGAATCAAGCCTTGACGATAAAATATCGCCAAGATCTGATTCGTGATCAGATATACAAGGTAGGAAATAATCTTACTTTTCGGTCATATTTATTAATATATGTCTACAGGAAAGACTGCTACCAAAATATAATAATATTAAAACGCACGACCCACCAGCAAGGAATCAAGCCTTCACGATAAAATATCGCCAAGATCTGATTCGTGATCAGATATACAAGGCGAAAATAATCTTACTTTTTCGGTCATATTTAATAATATATGTCTACAGGAAAGACTGCTACCAAAATATACTAATATTAAAACGCACGACCCAGCATCAAGGAATCAAGCCTTCACGCTAAAATATCGCCAAGATCTGATTAGTGATCAGATATACAAGGCAGAAAATAATCTTACTTTTTCGGTCATATTTAATAATATATGTCTACAGGAAAGACTGCTAACAAAATATACTAATATTAACACGAACGACCCAGCAGCAAGGAATCAAGCCTTCACGATAAAATATCGCCAAGATCTGATTCTTCATCAGATATACAACGCAGAAAATAATCTTACTTTTTCGGTCATATTTAATAATATATGTCTACAGGAAAGACTGCTAACAAAATATACTAATATTAACACCAACGACCCAGCAGCAAGGAATCAAGCCTTCACGATAAAATATCGCCAAGATCTGATTCGTGATCAGATATACAAGGCAGAAAATAATCTTACTTTTTCGGTCATATTTAATAATATATGTCTACAGGAAAGACTGCTACCAAAATATACTAATGTTAAAACGCACGACCCAGCAGCAAGGAATCAAGCCTTCACGATAAAATATTGACAGGATCTGATTCTTGATCAGATATACAAGGCAGAAAATAATCTTACTTTTTCGGTCACATTTAATAATATATGTCTACAGGAAAGACTGCTACCAAAATATACTAATATTAAAACTCACGAACCAGCATCAAGGAATCAAGCCTTGACGATAAAATATCGCCAAGATCTGATTCGTGATCAGATATACAAGGTAGAAAATAATCTTACTTTTCGGTCATATTTATTAATATATGTCTACAGGAAAGACTGCTACCAAAATATAATAATATTAAAACGCACGACCCACCAGCAAGGAATCAAGCCTTCACGATAAAATATCGCCAAGATCTGATTCGTGATCAGATATACAAGGCGAAAATAATCTTACTTTTTCGGTCATATTTAATAATATATGTCTACAGGAAAGACTGCTACCAAAATACACTAATATTAAAACGCACGACCCAGCATCAAGGAATCAAGCCTTCACGCTAAAATATCGCCAAGATCTGATTCGTGATCAGATATACAAGGCAGAAAATAATCTTACTTTTTCGGTCATATTTAATAATATATGTGTACAGGAAAGACTGCTAACAAAATATACTAATATTAACACGAACGACCCAGCAGCAAGGAATCAAGCCTTCACGATAAAATATCGCCAAGATCTGATTCGTGATCAGATATACAAGGCAGAAAATAATCTTACTTTTTCGGTCATATTTAATAATATATGTCTACAGGAAAGACTGCTACCAAAATATACTAATATTAAAACGCACGACCCAGCATCAAGGAATCAAGCCTTGACGATAAAATATCGCCAAGATCTGATTCGTGATCAGATATACAAGGTAGAAAATAATCTTACTTTTCGGTCATATTTATTAATATATGTCTACAGGAAAGACTGCTACCAAAATATTCTAATATTAAAACGCACGACCCACCAGCAAGGAATCAAGCCTTCACGATAAAATATCGCCAAGATCTGATTCGTGATCAGATATACAAGGCGAAAATAATCTTACTTTTTCGGTCATATTTAATAATATATGTCTACAGGAAAGACTGCTACCAAAATATACTAATATTAAAACGCACGACCCAGCATCAAGGAATCAAGCCTTCACGCTAAAATATCGCCAAGATCTGATTCGTGATCAGATATACAAGGCAGAAAATAATCTTACTTTTTCGGTCATATTTAATAATATATGTCTACAGGAAAGACTGCTAACAAAATATACTAATATTAACACGAACGACCCAGCAGCAAGGAATCAAGCCTTCACGATAAAATATCGCCAAGATCTGATTCGTGATCAGATATACAAGGCAGAAAATAATCTTACTTTTTCGGTCATATTTAATAATATATGTCTACAGGAAAGACTGCTACCAAAATATACTAATGTTAAGACGCACGACCCAGCTGCAAGGAATCAAGCCTTCACGATAAAATATTGCCAGGATCTGATTCGTGATCAGATATACAAGGCAGAAAATAATCTTTCTTTTTCGGTCACATTTAATAATATATGTCTACAGGAAAGACTGCTACCAAAATATACTAATATTAAAACGCACGACCCAGCATCAAGGAATCAAGCCTTGACGATAAAATATCGCCAAGATCTGATTCGTGATCAGATATACAAGGTAGAAAATAATCTTACTTTTCGGTCATATTTATTAATATATGTCTACAGGAAAGACTGCTACCAAAATATACTAATATTAAAACGCACGACCCACCAGCAAGGAATCAAGCCTTCACGATAAAATATCGCCAAGATCTGATTCGTGATCAGATATACAAGGCAGAAAATAATCTTACTTTTTCGGTCATATTTAATAATATAGGTCTACAGGAAAGACTGCTACCAAAATATACTAATATTAAAACGCACGACCCAGCAGCAAGGAATCAAGCCTTCACGATAAAATATCGCCAAGATCTGATTCGTGATCAGATATACAAGGCAGAAAATAATCTTACTTTTTCGGTCATATTAAATAATATATGTCTACAGGAAAGACTGCTACCAAAATATACTAATATTAAAACGCACGACCCAGCATCAAGGAATCAAGCCTTGACGATCAAATATCGCCAAGATCTGATTCGTGATCAGATATACAAGATAGAAAATAATCTTACTTTTCGGTCATATTTATTAATATATGTCTACAGGAAAGACTGCTACCAAAATATACTAATATTAAAACGCACGACCCACCAGCAAGGAATCAAGCCTTTACGATAAAATATCGCCAAGATCTGATTCGTGATCAGATATACAAGGCAGAAAATAATCTTACTTTTTCGGTCATATTTAATAATATATGTCTACAGGAAAGACTGCTACCAAAATATACTAATGTTAAAACGCACGACCCAGCAGCAAGGAATCAAGCCTTCACGATAAAATATTGACAAGATCTGATTCTTGATCAGATATACAAAGCAGAAAATAATCTTACTTTTTCGGTCACATTTATTAATATATGTCTACAGGAAAGACTGCTACCAAAATATACTAATATTAAAACGCACGACCCAGCATCAAGGAATCAAGCCTTGACGATAAAATATCGCCAAGATCTGATTCGTGATCAGATATACAAGGTAGAAAATAATCTTACTTTTCGGTCATATTTATTAATATATGTCTACAGGAAAGACTGCTACCAAAATATACTAATATTAAAACGCACGACCCACCAGCAAGGAATCAAGCCTTTACGATAAAATATCGCCAAGATCTGATTCGTGATCAGATATACAAGGCAGAAAATAATCTTACTTTTTCGGTCATATTTAATAATATATGTCTACAGGAAAGACTGCTACCAAAATATACTAATGTTAAAACGCACGACCCAGCAGCAAGGAATCAAGCCTTCACGATAAAATATTGACAGGATCTGATTCTTGATCATATATACAAGGCAGAAAATAATCTTACTTTTTCGGTCACATTTAATAATATATGTCTACAGGAAAGACTGCTACCAAAATATACTAATATTAAAACGCACGACCCAGCATCAAGGAATCAAGCCTTGACGATAAAATATCGCCAAGATCTGATTCGTGATCAGATATACAAGGTAGAAAATAATCTTACTTTTCGGTCATATTTATTAATATATGTCTACAGGAAAGACTGCTACCAAAATATACTAATATTAACACGAACGACCCAGCAGCAAGGAATCAAGCTTTCACGATAAAATATCGCCAAGATCTGATTCGTGATCAGATATACAAGGCAGAAAATAATCTTACTTTTTCGGTCATATTTAATAATATATGTCTACAGGAAAGACTGCTACCAAAATATACTAATGTTAAGACGCACGACCCAGCAGCAAGGAATCAAGCCTTCACGATAAAATATTGCCAGGATCTGATTCGTGATCAGATATACAAGGCAGAAAATAATCTTTCTTTTTCGGTCACATTTAATAATATATGTCTACAGGAAAGACTGCTACCAAAATATACTAATATTAAAACGCACGACCCAGCATCTAGGAATCAAGCCTTGACGATAAAATATCGCCAAGATCTGATTCGTGATCAGATATACAAGGTAGAAAATAATCTTCCTTTTCGGTCATATTTATTAATATATGTCTACAGGAAAGACTGCTACCAAAATATACTAATATTAAAACGCACGACCCACCAGCAAGGAATCAAGCCTTCACGATAAAATATCGCCAAGATCTGATTCGTGATCAGATATACAAGGCAGAAAATAATCTTACTTTTTCGGTCATATTTAATAATATAGGTCTACAGCAAAGACTGCTACCAAAATATACTAATATTAAAACGCACGACCCAGCAGCAAGGAATCAAGCCTTCACGATAAAATATCGCCAAGATCTGATTCGTGATCAGATATACAAGGCAGAAAATAATCTTACTTTTTCGGTCATATTAAGTAATATATGTCTACAGGAAAGACTGCTACCAAAATATGCTAATAATAAAAGGCACGACCCAGCAGCAAGGAATCAAGCCTTCACGATAAAATATCGCCAAGATCTGATTCGTGATCAGATATACAAGGCAGAAAATAATCTTACTTTTTCGGTCATATTTAATAATATATGTCTACAGGAAAGACTGCTACCAAACTATACTAATATTAAAACGCACGACCCAGCAGCAAGAAATCAAGCCTTCACGATAAAATATCGCCAAGATCTGATTCGTGATCAGATATACAAGGCAGAAAATAATCTTACTTTTTCGGTCATATTTAATAATATATGTCTACAGGAAAGACTGCTACCAAAATATACTAATATTAAAACGCACGACCCAGCAGCAAGGAATCAAGCCCTCACGATAAAATATCGCCAAGATCTGATTCGTGATCAGATATACAAGGCAGAAAATAATCTTACTTTTTCGGTCATATTTAATAATATATGTCTACAGGAAAGACTGCTACCAAAATATACTAATATTAAAACGCACGACCCAGCAGCAAGGAATCAAGCCTTCACGATAAAATATCGCCAAGATCTGATTCGTGATCAGATATACAAGGCAGAAAATAATCTTACTTTTTCGGTCATATTTAATAATATATGTCTACAGGAAAGACTGCTACCAAAATATACTAATGTTAAAACGCACGACCCAGCAGCAAGGAATCAAGCCATCACGATAAAATATCGCCAGGATCTGATTCGTGATCAGATATACAAGGCAGAAAATAATCTTACTTTTTCGGTCACATTTAATAATATATGTCTACAAGAAAGACTGCTACCAAAATATACTAATATTAAAACGCACGACCCAGCATCAAGGAATCAAGCCTTGACGATCAAATATCGCCAAGATCTGATTCGTGATCAGATATACAAGATAGAAAATAATCTTACTTTTCGGTCATATTTATTAATATATGTCTACAGGAAAGACTGCTACCAAAATATACTAATATTAAAACGCACGACCCACCAGCAAGGAATCAAGCCTTTACGATAAAATATCGCCAAGATCTGATTCGTGATCAGATATACAAGGCAGAAAATAATCTTACTTTTTCGGTCATATTTAATAATATAGGTCTACAGGAAAGACTGCTACCAAAATACACTAATATTAAAACGCACAACCCAGCAGCAAGGAATCAAGCCTTCACGATAAAATATCGCCAAGATCTGATTCATGATCAGATATACAAGGCAGAAAATAATCTTACTTTATCGGTCATATTTAATAATATATGTCTACAGGAAAGACTGCTACCAAAATATACTAATATTAAAACGCACGACCCAGCAGCAAGGAATCAAGCCTTCACGATAAAATATCGCCAAGATCTTATTCGTGATCAGATATACAAGGCAGAAAATAATCTTTCTTTTTCGGTCATATTAAATAATATATGTCTACAGGAAAGACTGCTACCAAAATATACTAATATTAAAACGCACGACCCAGCAGCAAGGAATCAAGCCTTCACGATAAAATATCGCCAAGATCTGATTTATTTATTTATTTATTATTTTTTTTGAGATATATACAAGAGTTGTTACATTCTTGTACAGCCACTAGTACGCGTAGCGTTTCGGGCAAGTCCTTAATCCTATGGTCCCTGGAATACGTTCCCCTGCCGCGAGGAATCGTTTTTTCATCCAAGTACACATTTTACTGTTGCTTTAAACAGAGGCTACAGTTAAGGAATTGCGCCCAGTAAATCCTCCCCGGCCAGGATATGAACCCATGACATAGCGCTCGCGGAACGCCAGGCGAGTTTCTTACCACTACACCACGGAGAGATTCGTGATCAGATATACAAGGCAGAAAATAATCTTACTTTTTCGGTCATATTTAACAACAATATAAATATATATAAATATATATATATATATATATATATATATATATATATATATATATATATATATATATATATATAAATATATATAAATATATATAAATATATATATATATATATATATATATATATATATATATATATATATATATATATATATATATATATATATATATATATATATATATATATATATATATATATATATATATTAGTATATTTTGGTAGCAGTCTTTCCTGTAGACATATATTATTAAATATGACCGAAAAAGTAAGATTAATAATTCTAACACGAATTTTCTCAATCTTTCGTACATTACGCTTCACTGTTGGAGCTAAATCAAAAATCAATTCTCCAAAATTCATTTTTATTTCTAGTCTGACGCGACACGGGCGCGTTTCGTAAAACTTATTACATTTTCAAAGACTTTAGTTCACAAATACACAACTGAATAGAACTTACGTATCTCCGATTTTATATCTACATTTGAGTGAGGTGGAAGGGGTGATGTTGCATTAACACAAGACAGAACAAAGTGTGGTATTAATAGGGTATTAATTTCATCAACACAAGACAGAACAAGAGTATTAATAGGGTAATTATTTCATCAACACAAGACAGAACACGAAACAATGGATATTGAATAGAAGTGTTTGTAGAAAGCCTATTGGTCCATATTTCTTGATGCTATATATATTTATATATATATATATATATATATATATATATATATATATATATATATATATATATATATATATATATATATATATATATATATATATATATATATATATATATATATATATATATATATATATATATATACATATATATATTGGTGTATACTGGCAGCAGGTTTTCTTTCAAACATGTTTCATTGAATATGACCGCATATTCTGTATTTATTATTATCTGGTTTAGGGCTTCTATCCCTCTAACTATTTTCTTAGCATCAGGGCTTAATTGAAATAGGAGTTCTCCAAAACTCATTTTCGAACTTTTAAGGTGAAGAAAAGAAGTGATTTACTATGGAGTGTATTACACTTATTTACATAATTTGCACAACGTTTCGAACCTCCATGGTTCATTCTCAAGTGAACAGATCTTACAATACTAGTTGATTTTATACCCGCACTGGGTCAGGTGATAATTCAATAAAGGTGAAAACATGGGGGGATACATTAGGGATAAATGTGAGGTGAAACACAGAGGTAACTGCAGAAGGCTTATTGGCCCATACGAGGCAGCTCCTATCTAAACACAAAGATTAATCCAGTGTAATTGGCCTATTATGTTGGACATTGTCTTCTGTGTTGGCAACGTTATGTTCTGGTCTTGTCCTTACTCTCATGGTGGGTAGAGTAAATAGTTCCGTGATTTGGGTGTTCATGGTAGGTCGCTCTATTCTTATGTGAATTGCCTCAAGAATTTGCAATCTTCTTGCATCTTGGGTTTTGTCTATTATGCAGGTATTCTTGTTCAACATTTCTCTTGTAAGAGTGATGTCATGGGCTTGTCTCATGTGATTCCTAGGGGCACCGGATTGAAGATGGCATGTCAAACGCCTCGTCAGCTTGGTCGACGTCATACCTATGTACTTAGATTGAAGGTTACATCCTTCGTGCGGGCAAGTGTACATGTATACAACGCTTGACTGCTGTAGAGGGCTCTCCGTCAGCTTCGGGCTGTTTTTGATAAGGAATTCGGAAGTCTTCTTGGTTTTGTAGAATATTATCAGGTTTATGTTTTGGTTAGGTGTAGTGCTTTTTAATCCTTTACGGATTATTTCTTTCATTATTCTTTCCTCTTTTATATGTTCACTCTGCATGGTTGATTTGTAATATAATTTTATTGGAGGTGTTGTGGTTTCTGTTCTAGGTTCTGGATTATACCAACGGTCCAAGTGTCTTCTTGTAGCAGCGTTTATTTCCGCGTTGCTATATCCGTTGTTCACCAATACCTGAGTTATTCTTTCAAACTCTCTACTCACGTTGCTCCATTCAGAGCAGTGGGTAAGCGCTCGACGAATATAAGCATTGAGAATACTGGATTTGTATCTTTGGGGGCACTCACTTCTACCGTTCAGGCATAATCCTATGCTGGTGGGCTTGGTATATACGTTGGTGCTTAAAGAGGTTCTTGTTTTTTTTATTAGTACATCCAAGAATGGCAGACTGTTATTTTCACTATTTTCATGTGTAAATCGGAGTACTGACTCTCTCTCTAGGTGTCTTTTTAGGTCAATTAGTTCATCTGAGTCTTTTACTATTACGAATATGTCATCTACATAACGGCAGTATACAGTTGGTTTTTGACTGCTACTGAAGACCCTGTCTTCGATACTGGGGTGGGATACATGCGGGTGGGCACCCGTACAGGGGTGGGATATATGAAAGCGGGAACTCGTAAAGGGGAAGGATATATGAGGGTGGGGCTCCCGTACAGGTATAGGATATATGAGAGCGGGCACCCGTAAAGGGGTGGGATATATTTGGGCGGGCAACCGTACAGGGGTGGGATATATGAGGGCGGGTACCTGTACAGAGGTGGGATATATGAGGGCGGGTACCCATACAGGGATGGCATGTATGAGGGCAGGCACCCGTACAGGGGTAGGATATATGAGGGCGGGCACCCGTACAGGGGTGAGATATATGCTGGGGGGGGCACCTGTACAAAGGTGGGATATATGAGGGCAGGCACCCGTACAGGGGTGGGATATATAAGGGCGGGCACCCGTACAGGGGTGGGATATATGAGGGCGGGCACCCAAACAGGGGTGTGATATATAAGGGCAGGCATCTGTACAGGGGTGGGATATATGAGGACGAGCACCCGTACAGAGGTGGGATATATGAGAGCAGGCACCTGTACATGGTTTGGATATATGAGAGCGGGCACCTCTACTGGGGTGGGATATATGCAGGCGGGCACCCGTACAGGGGTGGGATATATGCAGGCGGGCAACCGTACCGGGGTGGGATATATAAGAGCGGGCACAGGTAAGGGGTGGGATATATTTGAGCGAGCACCCGTACAGGGGCGGGATATATGAGGGCGGGAAACCCGTACAGGGGTGGGATATATGAGAGCTTGAACCCGTAAAGGGGTGGAATATATGAGAGCTTGCACCCGTACAAGGGTGGGATATATGAGGGCGGGCACCCATACAGGGGTGAGATATACGAGAGCGGGCACCTGTACAGGGGTAGGACATATGTTGGGGGCACCCGTACAAGGGTGGGATATATAAGGGCGGGCACCCTTACAGGTGTGAGATATATGAGGGCGGGCACCCGTACAGGGGTGGGATATATGAGGGCGGGCAATTGTACAGGGGTGGGATATATGAGGGCGGGCACCCGTACAAGGGTGGGGTATATGATGGCGGGCACACATATAGGGGTGAGATATATGAGAGCAGGCACCCGTACAGGGGTGGGATATATGAGGTCGGCCACCCGTACAAGGGTGGGATGTATGAGGGCGGGCACCTGTACAGGAGTGGGATATATGAAGGCGGCCACCCATACAGGTGTGAGATACATGAGGGCGGGCACCTGTACATAGGTGGGATATATGAGGACGGGCACCCTTACAAGGATGGGATATATGAGGGCGGGCACCCATACAGGTGTGAGATATATGAGGGCAGGCACCCGTACAGGGGTGGGATATATGCAGGGGCACCCGTACAGGGGTGGGCTATATTAGGGCGGGAACCCGTACAGGGGTGAGATATATGAGGGCGCACACCCGTACAGGGGTTGGATATATGAGGGTGGGCACTCAAACAGGGGAGGGATATATGAGGGTGGGCACCTATACAGGGGTGTGATATATGAGGACGGGCACCCGTTCAGGGGTGGGATATATGAGGGCAGGCACCCGTATAGGTCTTGGTTATATGAAGGCGGTCACCTGTACAAGGGTGGGATATATGAGGGCGGGCACCCGTACAAGAGTAGGATATATGAGGGCGGGCACCCGTACAGGTCATGGATATATGAAGGCGGGCACCTGTACAGGGGTGGGATATATGAGTGCAGGCAGCTGTACAGGGGTAAGACATATGCTGGCAGCTACCCGTACAAGGGTGGGATATATGAGGGCGGGCACCCATTCAGGGGTGGGATATATGAGGGCAGGCACCCGTACAGGAATGGGATATATGAAGGCGGGCACCCATACAGGGGTGGGATATATGAGGGTTGGGCACCCATACAGGGGTGGGATATATGAGAGCGCACACCCCTACAAGGGGTGGGATATATGCAGGGGGGCATCCGTACATGGGTGGGATATATGAGGGCTCGGACCCGTACAAGGGTGGGATATATGCGGGTGTGCACCTGTACAGGGGTGGGATATATGAGAGCGGGCACCCGTACAGGGGTGAGATATATGCTGGCGGGCACCCGAACAGAGGTGGGATATATGAGGGCAGGTGCCCGTACAGGGGTGGGATGTATGAGGACAAGCACCTGTACAGGGGAGGGATACATGAGGGTGGGCACCCGAACAGGGGAGGGATACATACAGGCGGGTACCCGTACATGGGTGGGATATATGAGGGCAGGCACCCATACAGGGGTGATTTATATGAGGGCGGGCACCCTTACCAGGGTGGGATATATGAGGGCGGGAACCCGTACTGGGATAGAATATATGAGGACAAGCACCTGTTCAGGGGAGGGATATATGAGGGTGGGCACCCGTTCTGGGGTGGGATATATGAGGGCGGGCACCCCTTCAGGGGTGAAATATATGTGGGCGGGCACCCGTACAGGGGTGAAATATATTAGGGCGAGCACCCGTACAAGGGTGGGAAATATGTGGGCGGACACCCAAACAGGGGTGAGATATATAAGGGCAGGCATCCGTACAGGTGTGCGATATATGAGGACGGGCACCCTTACAGGTGTGCGATATATGAGGACAGGCACCCGTACAGAGGTGGGATATTGGCGTGCGGACACCCGTACAGGGGTGGGATAAATGAGGGCGGGCACCCGTACAGAGGTGGGATATATGAGGGCGGGCACCCATGCAAAGGTAGGATATATGAGGGCGGGCACCCATACAGGGGTGGGATATATGAGAGCGCGCACCCTTTCAGGGGTGGAATATATGCAGGGGGGCATCCGTACAAGGGTGGGATATATGAGGGCGGGCACCCGTACAAGTGTGGGATATAAGAGGGCGGGCACTCGTACAAGGGTGGGATATATGAGGGCGGGAACTTATACAGTGGTGGGATATATGAGAGCGGGCACCCTTACAGGGATGGGATATATGAGGGCGGGCACCCTTACAGGGGGTGGGATATATGAGGGTGGGCACCCGAACAGGGAAGGGATACATACAGGCGGGCACCCGTACATGGGTGGGATATATGAGGGCGGGCATCTGAACAGGGGTGATATATATGAGGGCGGGCACCCGTACAGGGGTGGGATATATGAGGGCGGGCACCCGAACAGGGGAGGGATACATACAGGCGGGCACCCGAACAGGGGTGGGATACATGCAGGCGGGCACCCGTACTGGGGTGGGATATATGTGGGCGGGCACCCGTACAAGGGGTGAGATATATGAGGGCTCGGACCCGTTCAAGGGTGGGATATATGCGGGTGTGCACCTGTACAGGGGTGGGATATATGAGAGCAGGCACCTTTGCAGGGGTGGGATATATGCGGGCGGGCACCCATACAGGGGTGGGATATATGAAAGCGGGCACTCGTAAAAGGGAAGGATATATGAGGGTGGGGCACCCATACAGGTATAGGATATATGAGAGCGGGCATCCATGAGAGGTGGGATATATTTGGGCAAGCACCCGTACAGGGGTTGGATAAATGAGGGCGGGCACCCGTATAGAGGTGGGATATATGAGAGGTGGCATCTGTACAAGGGTGGGTTATATGAGGGCGGGCACCAATACATGTGTGCGACATACAAGATCGTGAACACATACAGGGGTAGGATATATGTTGGGGGCACTCGTTCAAGGGTAGAATATATAAGGGCGGGCACCCGAACAGGGGTAGGATATATATTATTGAAGGCACCTGTACAGGGGTGGGATATATGAAGGTGGGCACCAGTACAGGGGTGGGATATATGAGGGCGGGCACCCGTACAGGGGTGGGATATATGAGAGCAGACACCTGTACAAGGGTGGGATATATGAGAGCGAGCACCTGTACAGGGGTGGGATATATGCGGGTATGCACCCGTAAAGGGGTGGGATACATGTGGGCCGGCACCCGTAAAGGGGTGTGATATATGAAAGCGGGCACTCATAAAGGGGAAGGATATATGAGGGTGGGGCACCCGTACAGGTATAGGATATATGAGAGCGGGCATCCGTAGGGGGTGGGATATATTTGGGCGGGCACCCGTACAGGGGTTTGATAAATGAGGGCGGGCAACCGCACAGGGGTGGGATATATGAGAGCTGGCACCTGTACAAGGGTGGGATATATGTGGGCGGGCACCCATACAGGGGTGAGATATACAAGAGTGGGAACCCATACAGGGGTAGGATATATGTTGGGGGCACCCGTTCAAGGGTAGAATATATAAGGGAGGGCACCAGAACAGGGGTTGGATATATATTATTGCAGGCAACTGTACAGGGGTGGGATATATGAGAGCAAGAACCTGTACAAGGGTGGGATATATGAGAGCGAGCACCTGTACAGGGGTGGGATACAAGCAGGCAGGCACTCGTACAGGAGTGGGATATATGAAAGCGGGCACTCATAAAGGGGAAGGATATATGAGGGCGGGCACCCGTAAAGGGGTGGGATATATGAGGGCTGGCACCCGAACAGGGATGGGATATATGAGGGCGGGCACCCGTAAAGGGGTTAGATAAATGAAGGCGGGCACCAGTACAGGGGTGGGATATATGAGAGCTGGCACCGGTACAAGGGTGGGATATATGAGGGCGGGCACCCATACAGGGCTAGGATATATAACGAGGGCATCCGTTCTTGGGTGGGATATATGAGGGCGGGCACCCGTACAGGGGTGGGATATATATTATTGCGGGAACCTGTACAGGGGTGGGATATATAAAGGCAGGCCCCAGTGCAGGGGTGGGATATATGAGGGCAGCAACCCGTAAAGGGGTGGGATATATGATGGCGGCCACCCATACAGGGGTCAGATATATGAGGGCGGGCACCCGTCCAGGGGTGGAATATATGAGGGCGGGCACCCGTACAAGGATGGGATATATGAGGGCGGGCACCCATAGAGGGGTGGGATATATGAGAGCGGGCACCCGTACAGGGGTGGGATATATGAAGGAGGTACCCGTACTGGGGTGGGTTATATGAGGGCGGGAACCCATACAGCAGTGAGATATATGAGGGCGCACACCCGTACAGGGATTGGATATATAAGGGTGGGCACCCATACAAGGGTGTGATATATGAGGACGGGAACCCGGTCAGGGGTGGAATATATGAGGGCGGGCACCCGTACAGGTCTTGGATATATGAAGGCAGGCACCTGTACAGGGGTGGAATATATGAGGGCAGGCAGCCATAGAGGGGTGGAATATATGAGGGCAGGCACCCGTACAAGGGTAGGATATATGAGGGCGGGCACCCGTACAGGTCTTGGATATATGAAGGCGGGCACCTGTACAGGGGTGGGATATATGAGGGCAGGCAGCCATACAGGAGTGAGACATATGCTGGCGGGCACTCGTACAAGGGTGGGATATATGAGGGCAGGCACCCGTGCAGGGGGTGGGATAGATGAGGGCGGGCACCCATACATGGATGGGATATATGAGGGCAGGCACCCGTACAGGGGTGGGATATATGAGGGCGGGCACCCATACAGGGGTAGGATATATGAGGACGGGCACCCATACAGGGGTGGGATATATGAGAGCGGGCACCCTTACAGGGGTGGGATATGCTGGGGCACCAGTAAAAGGGTGGGATATATAAGGGCGGGCACCTGTTCAGAGATGGGATATATGAGGGCAGGCACCCGTACCGGGGTGGGATATATGAAGGCGGGTACCCGTGCTGGGATAAGATATAGGAGGGCAGGCACCCGTACATGGGTGGGATATATGAGGGCGGGCACCCATACACAGGTGTGACATACAAGAGCAGGAACCCATACAGGGGTAGGATATATGTTGGGGGCACCCGTTCAAGGGTAGCATATTTAAGGGCGGGCACTCGTACAGGGGTGGGATATATATTATTGCAGGCACCTGTACAGGGGTGGGATATATGAGGGCGGGCACCCGAAAAGGGGTGGGATATATGCGGGTGTGCACCCGTACAGGGGTGGGATATATGAGAACAGGCACCTGTACAAGGGTGGGATATATGAGAGCGAGCACCTGTACAGGGGTGGGATACAAGCGGCAGGCACCCATACAGGAGTGAGATATATGAAAGCGGGCACTCATAGAGGGGAAGGATATATGTGGGTGCAGCACCCGCACATTTATAGGATATATGAGGGCAGGCACCCGTAAAGGGATAGGATATATAAGGGCGGGCAGCCGTACAGGAGTGGGATATATGAGGGCTGGCACCCGAACAGGGATGGGATATATGAGGGCGGGCACCCGTACAGGGGTGGGATATATGAATGCGGCCACCAGTACAGAGGTGAGATATATGAGAGCGGGCACCCATACAGGGCTAGGATATATGACGGGGGCATCCGTTCATGGGTGGGATATATATTATTGCGGGCACCTGTACAAGGGTGGGATATATAAAGGCGGGCACCCATACAAGGGTGTGATATATGAAGACAGGCACCCGTACAGGGGTGGGATATATGAGGGCGGGCACCCGTACAAGGATGGGATATATGAGGGCGGGCACCCATACAGGGGTGGAATATATGAGAGCGGGCACCCGTACAGGGGTGGGATATATGCAGGAGGCACCCGTACTGGAGTGGGATATATGAGGGCGGGAACCCGTACAGGAGTGAGATATGTGAGGGCGCACACCCGTACCGGGGTTGGATATATAAGGGTGGGCACCCATACAAGAGTGTGATATATGAGGACAGGCACCCGTTCATGGGTGGGATGTATGAGGGCTTGCACCCGTACAGGTCTTGGATATATGAAGGCAGGCACCTGTACAGTGGTGGGATATATGAGGGCAGGCAGCCGTAGAAGGGTGGAATATATGAGGGCGGGCACCCGTACAAGGGTAGGATATATGAGGGCGGGCACCCGTACAGGTCTTGGATATATGAAGGCGGGCACCTGTACAGGGGTGGGATATATGAGGGCAGGCAGCCGTACAGATGTGAGACATATGCTGGCGGGCACTCGTACAAGGGTGAGATATATGAGGCGGGCACCCGTGCAGGGGGTGGGATAGATGAGGGCGGGCACCCATACAGTTGTGGGATATATGAGGGCAGGCACCCGTACAGGGGTGGGATATATGAGGGCGGGCACCCATACAGGGGTGGGATATATGAGGACGGGCACCCATACAGGGGTGGGATATATGAGAGCGGGCACCCGTACAGGGGTAGGATATGCAGGGGCACCCGTACAAGGGTGGGATATATGAGGGCGGGCACCCGTACAGGGGCGGGATATATATGAGGGCGGGCACCTGTTCAGAGGTGGGATATATGAGGGCAGGCACCCGTACAGGGGTGGGATATATGAAGGCTGGTACCCGTACTGGGATAAGATATATGAGGGCAGGCACCCGTACAGGGGTGGGATATATGAGGGCAGGCACCCGTACAGAAGTGGGATATATGAAGGTGGGCACCCGTACTGGGATAGGATATATGAGGGCAGGCACTCGTACAGGGGGGGGGATATATGAGGGCGGGCACCCGTACAGGGGTGGGATATATGAGGGTGGGCACCCATACAGGGGTAAGATATATGCTGGTGGTCACCAGTACAGAGGTGGGATATATGAGGTCTGGCACCCATACAGGGATGGGATATATGATGGCGGTCACCCGTACAGGGTTGGGATATATGAGGGCGGGCACCCGTACATGGGTGGGATATATGAGGGTGGGCACCCGTACAGGGGTGAGATATATGCTGGTGGTCACCTGTACAGAGGTGGGATATATGAGGGCGGGCACCCGTACAGGGGTGGGATATATGAGGGCGGGCACCCGTACAGGGGTGAGATATATGAGGGCGGGTGTCACACGGGGGGAGGGGGTGGTAATCGTTCTGTACTTTGTAACTTCGTTCTCTCTACCCCTCTCTGTACCCGTATTCTACTTTAAATCTCTATACCAAGGGACCCCAAAACTTTTACTTGAACAGAACCCACGCCATGTGGTCTTAAAACGATTGACCGACTTAAGATTCTGCAACCCATGTGACGTGAAATAGACTTCTAGCAAAGCTCTATAGTCGCCTTCGCAGCTACCACCAGACCAGTAACACTGAGTAATGATCGAGGTCTGGATCGATCATGCTAATCAATAAACTTTGAGGCTTGATCCCTACTAGAAATATATGGAAGGGTTGTCTTTTTACGTTAAGTGTGGAATTAATTAACAATCAAAGGGAATAATGAATTCTATATCTTTGTTAGGTTTTGCGGCCCAACGAAAACTAGGCCTCGTGGGGACCACGTGACAATTCCACGAGACAATGGAAACATGAAATGGAAATGAATAAAAAAGATAATTTAATAGCTAAATGGTTTATTAAAAAAACTAAACAAAATCTAAATCAATGCACTACCTATCGTTAACACTCCCTGACATAGGCAATGAGTTGACCTATTCCCTATAACAACACTCTAAGCAAACTCTACCTTGAATGCGACCAGCGGTGGACTGCTGGTCTGGGGAAAGGTGGAGTGGACACCTCCCCTGTGTTGCTCCGGATCCCACACTGTCCTTCCCACATGCTTCTCTACCCAGACGCCCAGATCTGTATACTTCCGCCTTGTCTAAGTTACTTGCAAGGCTTAAGTTTAACAACTAACCTCTGTTGTACTGAATGATCCAGATTGGTTGAATTAATTTAACTGAAGTTAATTACACAAGCATCTAAGGGAAGAGCTATTCCCAATTACAAAAATGGGTATTTGACCTTTGAGAATTACTGAATGTGGGAACTCTGATGACCTCTGATATGAAAATTCTACTCTATAAATTGGTCAGTGATTAAAATCAAAGCCCCTGTGTAATTGTCTAAGCCCTGAACAAACGGTTATGGAAAATTATGTTGTGTTTTTTTTTTCAGAATGTTTGAACACAGGAGAGGTTGACCAATATAAACATTGACAATCTTACAGTGAGTGCGAACACTTGGCTTTACAGTCAACTGAAACCTGTGATATACTACAGTAGGAAATTTTTTATATTTTAGATACATGTAATAAACATTAGGAGTGTTCTTTAGCATGTCATAGTTGACATTGATTGGGGAGTGGATAGTACACTGATGTGAACTTGGTAGAGTTCAGTAGTACGCTCACGGATAACTGAAAGTTCAGTCGGTAGATATAACTTTTATGTTTCATGGTGGAGCACGGTGTGGCCGGCTCTAGAGGACGCATGAACTTGGCTAGTGAAGAGCCAAGAGATTTTAATAGCTAGTCTTTGCTGTTAGAGTAGGGTACATTTTATTCAACTATGTCAGTATGAGTAGGATGTATGTTTCCTGATGTTGGAGGATTACTGTCAGTTGACAGATGAGACATTTATGAATTTGAACATGTTTATTGTGATGTTGTTGGACAATCTAATGATTGTCAATTTTTTTTAGTTAGGTTAGCTTTTGTTTGTGGCATGAGTTGAGTTTATTGTGGGTTTGGATATTAAACTTCGTTATTTTGAACAAATTAACAAGGTTTACTAAGTTGTTGAGCGGGGGTGTTGTAACAAACTAGCTGTTGTAGATATGATCCAGAAGGTTCTAGAAACCATGTGTAGGGACCGACCCAGCAAGGTCGCATCCCCTGAGGGATTGGCGGTGAAGATAACTGGCGCCTTTGTTCACAGATTCGTATAATGAATTATTTTACAGAATTCACTTATTTAGAGAAATTAGTCTTCATTGTATTGTATAGTATTACTGTTTATAGTATCAAGAGAATCCTAATTGTCAGGATTATGAGTTAAGTCACCATCAGTGACGGCATGAGCCAGGACTAGGCCGTAGCGCGGAGTGACCTCGGCGACCTGGCAGTCACAGGTCATCAGAGTTTCCACATTCAGTAATTCTCAAAGGTCAAACAGCCATTTTGTAATGGGGAATAGCTCTTCCCTAAGATGCTTGTATAATTAACTTCAGTTAAAATAATTCAACCAATCTGGATCATTTAGTGCAACAGAGGCTAATTGTTAAACTTAAGCCTTGTAAGTAACTTAGACGAGGCGGAAGGATACAGATCTGGGCGTCTGGGTAGAGAAGCATGTGGGAAGGACAGTGTGGGATCCGGAGCAACACAGAGGAGGTGTCCACTTCACCTCTTCCCAAGACCAGCACAAACCTCTAGCTGGTCGCCTCAACGAAGAGTGCTATAGGAGTTTTTGTATAGGTTGTAGTTGAATTCATTGCCAAGTCAGGTAGGGAGTGTTAATGATAGGGAGTGCTTTTATTTAGTTTTTATTTTAGATTTTGAATCAATTAATTATATAGTAAGTTGCATTTTATTTAATTTCCAATTCATGTTTCCATTGTCTCGTGGCCTTGTCACGTGGTCCCCACGAGGCCGAGTTTTCGTTGGGCCGCAAAACGTAACAAAGATTAAGAATTCATTATTCCCTTTGATTGTTAATTAATTCCACACTTAACGTAAAAAGACAACCCTCCCATATATTTCTAGTGGGGATCAAGCCCCAAAGGAATTGATTAGCATAACCGATCCAGACCTCGGTCATTGCTCAGTGTTACTGGTCTGATGGTAGAAGTGAAGGTGACTCTAGAGCTTTGCTAGAAGTCTATTTCACGTCATACGGATTGTAGAATCTTAAGTCGGTCAATCGTTTTAAGACCACGCAGCGTGGGGTCGGTTCAGGTAAATGTTTTGGGGTCCCTTGGATAGAGAGTTTAAGTCAGAATACGGGTAAAGAAAGGGGTAGAGAGAATGAAGATACGAAAGTACATTACGTATACAACCACCCCATCCGTGTTACACGGGCACCCGTATAAGGGAGGAATCTATGCGGGCGGGCAGCCATACAAGGGTGGGATATGTGAGGGTGGGCACACATACAGGGGTGGGATATATGAGGGCGGGCACCCGAACAGGGGTGTGATACATGCAGTCGGGCACCCATACAGCGGTGGGAAACATGAAGGCGGGCACCCGTACTGGGGTGGGATATATGAGGGCAGGCACCCATACAGGGGTGGGATATATGAGGGCGGGCTCCCATACAGGGATGGGATATATGAGGGCGGGCACCCATACAGGGGTGGGATATATGATGGCAGGCACCCATACAAGGGTGGGATATATGAGGGCGGGCTTCCATACAGGGATGGGATATATGAGGGCGGGCACCCATACAAGGGGGGGATATATGAGGGCGGGCACCCATACAGGGGTGGGATATATATGAGCAGGCACCCCTACAGGGGTGCGATATAAGCAGGGGGCACCCGTACAAAGGTTGGATATATGAGGGCTGGCACCCAAACAGGGGTATGATATATTTGAGGGCGGGCACCTGTACAGGGGTGGGATATTTGAAAGCGGGCACCTGTACAGGTGTGGGATATATGAGAGCGGGTACCCGTACAGGGGTGGGATGTATGAGGGCGGGCATCTGTACAGGGAAGGGATATATGAGGGCGGGCACCCGTACAGACGTGGGATATATGTAGGCGGGCACCCGTATTGGGATATGATAAATGAGGGCAAGCACCCGTACAGGGGAGGGATATATGAGGGCGGGCACCTGTACAGGGGTGAGATATATGAGGGCGGGCACCCGTACAGAGGTGGGATATATGAGCGTGGGTACCCGTTCAGGAGTGGGATATATGAGGGCGGGCACCCGTACAGGGGTGGGATATATGAGGGCGGGTACCCGTTCAAAGGTGGGATATACCCAGGCGGGCACCTGTATGGGGGTGGGATATATGAGGGCGGGCACCCATACAGGGTTGGGATATATGAGTGCGGGTACCCATACAAGGGTGGGATATATAAGGGTGGGCACCCGTACCGGGGTAGGACATATGAGGGTGGGCACCCGTACAGGGTTGGGATATGTAGACGGGAACCCATACAAGGGTTGGATATATGAGGGCGGGCACTCATGCAGTGGGTAGGATATATGAGGGCGGGTACCCGTAGAAGGGTGGGATATATGAGGGCGGGCACCCGTACAGGGGTGGGATATATGAGGGCAGGCACTCATACAGGGGGTGGGATATATGGGGGCGGTTACCCGTAGAAGGGTGGGATATATGAGGGCGGGCACCCGTACAAGGGTAGGGCATATGAGGGTGGAAACCAGTACAAGGATGGGATATATGAGGACGGGCACCTATACAAGGGTGGGATATATGAGGGCGGGCTCCCATACAGGGGTTGGATATATGAGAGAGGGAACCCCTTCAGGAGTGGGATATATGCAGGGGGCACCCATACCAGGGTGGGATATATGAGGGCGGGCTCCCGTACTGAATTGGGATATATATGAATGCAGGCACCTGTACAGGGCTGGGATATATGAAGGCGGGAACCCGTACAGGGGTGGGATATATGAGGGCGGGTACCCGTACAGGGGTGGATGTATGAGGGCAAGGACCGGTACAGGGGTGGGATATATGAGGGCAGGCACCCGTACAGAGGTGGGATATATGTAGGCGGGCACCCGTACTGGGATAGGATATATGAGGGCAGGCACCCGTACAGGGGTGGGATATATGAGGGCGGGCACCTGCACAGGAGTGGGACATATGAGGGTGGGTACCCGTTCAGGGATGGGATATATAAGGGCGGGCACCCGTACAGGGGTGGGATAAATGAGGGCGGGTACCCGTTCAGAGGTGTGATATATATGGGCGTACACACGTACAGGGGTGGGATATACGCAGGCGGGCACCTGTATTGGGGTGGGATATGTGTGGGCGGGCACCTATTCAGGGTTGGGATATATGAGGGCGGGCACCCGTACAGGGGTGGGATATACGAGGATAGGCACCCTATAGGGGTGGGATATATGAGGGCGGGCACCCATACAAGAGTGGGATATATGCAGGCGGGCACCCGTGCAGGGGTGGGATATATGAGGGCGGGCACCTGTACAGGGTTGCGATATTTGAGGGTGTGCACCCGTACAGGGGTGGGATATATGAGAGGGCGCACCCGTAAAGGGGTGGGATACTTGAGGGCGGGAACCCGTACAGGGGGTGGGATAAATGCAGGCTGGCACCTGTACAGGGGTGGGATATATTTTGGCGGGCACCCGTACTGGGGTTGGATTAATGAAGGTGGCACCCATACAGGGGTGGGATATATGAGGGCGGGTACCTGTACTGGGGTGGGATATATGAGTGCAGGCACCTGTACAGGGGTGGGATATATGAGGGTGGGCACCCATACAGGGTTGGGATATATGAGGGTGGGTACCTGTAAAGAGGTGGGATATATGAGGACGGGCACCCGTCCAGGGTGTGGGATATATGCAGGCGGGCATCCGTACAGGGGTGGGATATATGAGGCCGGGCACTCGTACAGTGGTGGGCTATTTGAGGGCGGGCCCCCGTTCAGCGGTGGGATTTATGAGGGCAAGCACCCGTACAGGGGTTGGATATATGAGGGGTTGGATATATGAGGGCAAAAACAGCTTCGGGCTGTTTTTGATAAGGAATTCGGAAGTCTTCTTGGTTTTGTAGAATATTATCAGGTTTATGTTTTGGTTAGGTGTAGTGCTTTTTAATCCTTTACGGATTATTTCTTTCATTATTCTTTCCTCTTTTATATGTTCACTCTGCATGGTTGATTTGTAATATAATTTTATTGGAGGTGTTGTGGTTTCTGTTCTAGGTTCTGGATTATACCAACGGTCCAAGTGTCTTCTTATAGCAGCGTTTATTTCCGCGTTGCTATATCCGTTGTTCACCAATACCTGAGTTACTCTTTCAAACTCTCTACTCATGTTGCTCCATTCAGAGCAGTGGGTAAGCGCTCGACGAATATAAGCATTGAGAATACTGGATTTGTATCTTTGGGGGCACTCGCTTCTACCGTTCAGGCATAATCCTATGTTGGTGGGCTTGGTATATACGTTGGTGCTTAAAGAGGTTCTTGTTTTTGTTATTAGTACATCCAAGAATGGCAGACTGTTATTTTCACTATTTTCATGTGTAAATCGGAGTACTGACTCTCTCTCTAGGTGTCTTTTTAGGTCAATTAGTTCATCTGAGTCTTTTACTATTACGAATATGTCATCTACATAACGGCAGTATACAGTTGGTTTTTGACTGCTACTGAAGACCCTGTCTTCGATACAGGGGTGGGATACATGCGGGTGGGCACCCGTACAGGGGTGGGATAAATGAAAGCGGGAACTCGTAAAGGGGAAGGATATATGAGGGTGGGGCTCCCGTACAGGTATAGGATATATGAGAGCGGGCACCCGTAAAGGGGTGGGATATATTTGGGCGGGCAACCGTACAGGGGTGGGATATATGAGGGCGGGTACCTGTACAGAGGTGGGATATATGAGGGCGGGTACCCATACAGGGATGGGATGTATGAGGGCAGGCACCCGTACAGGGGTAGGATATATGAGGGCGGGCACCCGTACAGGGGTGAGATATATGCTGGGGGGGGGGGCACCTGTACAAAGGTGGGATATATGAGGGCAGGCACCCGTACAGGGGTGGGATATATAAGGGCGGGCACCCGTACAGGGGTGGGATATATGAGGGCGGGCACCCAAACAGGGGTGGGATATATAAGGGCAGGCATCTGTACAGGGGTGGGATATATGAGGACGAGCACCCGTACAGAGGTGGGATATATGAGAGCAGGCACCTGTACATGGTTTGGATATATGAGAGCGGGCACCTCTACAGGGGTGGGATATATGCAGTCGGGCACCCGTACAGGGGTGGGATATATGAGGGCGGTCACCCGTACAGGGGTGGGATATATGCAGGCGGGCAACCGTACCGGGGTTGGATATAAAAGAGCGGGCACACGTAAGGGTTGGGATATATTTGAGCGGGCACCCGTACAGGGGTGGGATATATGAGGGCGGGAAACCCGTACAGGGGTGGGATATATGCAGGCGGGCAACCGTACCGAGGTGGGATATATAAGAGCGGGCACATGTAAGTGGTGGCACGTTAGACATCTCCCGTCACTCAGGGTGCAGGCGCACCTCCACAGATCTCCAGTATCAGCTCTTGATACTGGTAATGGCTCAAAAGGGCCACCACTTACGGGCTATTTATGCCCGTGCCACCTTTTGGGTGGCTTAATCTTCATCAATCAATCAATAAGGGGTGGGATATATGCAGGCGGGCAACCGTACCGGGGTGGGATATATAAGAGCGGGCACACGTAAGGGCTGGGATATATTTGGGCGGGCAACCGTACAGGGGTTGGATAAATGAGGGCGGGCACCCGTAAAGGGGTGGGATATATGAGAGCTTGCACCCGTAAAGGGGTGGGATATATGAGAGCTTGCACCCGTACAAGGGTGGGATATATGAGGGCGGGCACCCATACAGGGGTGAGATATACGAGAGCGGGCACCTGTACAGGGGTAGGATATATGTTGGGGGCACCCGTACAAGGGTGGGATATATAAGGGCGGGCACCCTTACAGGTGTGAGATATATGAGGGCGGGCACCCGTACAGGGGTGGGATATATGAGGGCGGGCAATTGTACAGGGGTGGGATATATGAGGGCGGGCACCCGTACAAGGGTGGGATATATGATGGCGGGCACGCATATAGGGGTGAGATATATGAGAGCAGGCACCCGTACAGGGGTGGGATATATGAGGTCGGCCACCCGTACAAGGGTGGGATAAATGAGGGCGGGCACCTGTACAGGAGTGGGATATATGAGGGCGGCCACCCATACAGGTGTGAGATACATGAGGGCGGGCACCTGTACATAGGTGGGATATATGAGGGCGGGCACCCTAACAAGGATGGGATATATGAGGGCGGGCACCCATACAGGTGTGAGATATATGAGGGCAGGCACCCGTACAGGGGTGGGATATATGCAGGGGCACCCGTACAGGGGTGGGCTATATTAGGGCGGGAACCCGTACAGGGGTGAGATATATGAGGGCGCACACCCGTACAGGGGTTGGATATATGAGGGTGGGCACTCATACAGGGGAGGGATATATGAGGGTGGGCACCTATACAGGGGTGTGATATATGAGGACGGGCACCCGTTCAGGGGTGGGATATATGAGGGCAGGCACCCGTATAGGTCTTGGTTATATGAAGGCGGTCACCTGTACAAGGGTGGGATATATGAGGGCGGGCACCCGTACAAGAGTAGGATATATGAGGGCGGGCACCCGTACAGGTCATGGATATATGAAGGCGGGCACCTGTACAGGGGTGGGATATATGAGTGCAGGCAGCTGTACAGGGGTAAGACATATGCTGGCGGGCACCCGTACAAGGGTGGGATATATGAGGGCGGGCACCCATTCAGGGGTGGGATATATGAGGGCAGGCACCCGTACAGGAATGGGATATATGAAGGCGGGCACCCATACAGGGGTGGGATATATGAGGGTTGGGCACCCATACAGGGGTGGGATATATGAGAGCGCACACCCCTACAGGGGTGGGATATATGCAGGGGGGCATCCGTACATGGGTGGGATATATGAGGGCGGGCACCCGTGCAAGTGTGGGATATATGAGGATGGGCACCCAAACAGGGGTGGGATATATGAGAGCGGGCACCCGTACATGGGTGAGATATATGCTGGCGGGCACCCGAACAGAGGTGGGATATATGAGGGCAGGTGCCCGTACAGGGGTGGGATGTATGAGTACAAGCACCTGTACAGGGGAGGGATACATGAGGGTGGGCACCCGAACAGGGGAGGGATACATACAGGCGGGTACCCGTACATGGGTGGGATATATGAGGGCAGGCACCCATACAGGGGTGATATATATGAGGGCGGGCACCCTTACCAGGGTGGGATATATGAGGGCGGGAACCCGTACTGGGATAGAATATATGAGGACAAGCACCTGTTCAGGGGAGGGATATATGAGGGTGGGCACCCGTTCAGGGGTGGGATCTATGAGGGAGGGCACCCCTTCAGGGGTGAAATATATGTGGGCGGGCACCCGTACAGGGGCGAAATATATTAGGGCGAGCGCCCGTACAAGGGTGGGAAATATGTGGGCGGGCACCCAAACAGGGGTGAGATATATAAGGGCAGGCATCCGTACAGGTGTGCGATATATGAGGACGGGCACCCTTACAGGTGTGCGATATATGAGGACAGGCACCCGTACAGAGGTGGGATATTGGCGTGCGGACACCCGTACAGGGGTGGGATAAATGAGGGCGGGCACCCGTACAGAGGTGGGATATATGAGGGCGGGCACCCATACAAAGGTAGGATATATGAGGGCGGGCACCCATACAGGGGTGGGATATATGAGAGCGCGCACCCTTTCAGGGGTGGAATATATGCAGGGGGGCATCCGTACAAGGGTGGGATATATGAGGGCGGGCACCCGTACAAGTGTGGGATATAAGAGGGCGGGCACTCGTACAAGGGTGGGATATATGAGGGCGGGAACTTATACAGTGGTGGGATATATGAGAGCGGACACCCTTACAGGGATGGGATATATGAGGGCGGGCACCCTTACAGGGGTGGGATATATGAGGGTGGGCACCCGAACAGGAGAGGGATACATACAGGCGGGCACCCGTACATGGGTGGGATATATGAGGGCGGGCATCTGTACAGGGGTGATATATATGAGGGCTGGCACCCGTACAGGGGTGGGATATATGAGGGCGGGCACCAGAACAGGGGAGGGATACATACAGGCGGGCACCCGAACAGGGGTGGGATACATGCAGGCGGGCACCCGTACTGGGGTGGGATATATGTGGGCGGGCACCCGTACAAGGGGTGAGATATATGAGGGCTCGGACCCGTACAGGGGTGGGATATATGCGGGTGTGCACCTGTACAGGGGTGGGATATATGAGAGCAGGCACCTTTGCAGGGGTGGGATATATGCGGGCGGGCACCCATACAGGGGTGGGATATATGAAAGCGGGCACTCGTAAAAGGGAAGGATATATGAGGGTGGGGCACCCATACAGGTATAGGATATATGAGAGCGGGCATCCGTGAGAGGTGGGATATATTTGGGCAGGCACCCGTACAGGGGTTGGATAAATGAGGGCGGGCACCCGTATAGAGGTGGGATATATGAGAGGTGGCATCTGTACAAGGGTGGGTTATATGAGGGCGGGCACCAATACATGGGTGCGACATACAAGATCGTGAACACATACAGAGGTAGGATATATGTTGGGGGCACCCGTTCAAGGGTAGAATATATAAGGGCGGGCACCCGTACAGGGGTGGGATATATATTATTGCAGGCACCTGTACAGGGGTGGGATATATGAAGGTGGGCACCAGTACAGGGGTGGGATATATGAGGGCGGGCACCCGTACAGGGGTGGGATATATGAGAGCAGACACCTGTACAAGGGTGGGATATATGAGAGCGAGCACCTGTACAGGGGTGGGATATATGCGGGTATGCACCCGTAAAGGGGTGGGATACATGTGGGCCGGCACCCGTAAAGGGGTGTGATATATGAAAGCGGGCACTCATAAAGGGGAAGGATATATGAGGGTGGGGCACCCGTACAGGTATAGGATATATGAGAGCGGGCATCCGTAGGTGGTGGGATATATTTGGGCGGGCACACATACAGGGGTGGGATATGAGTGCGGGTACCCGTACAAGGGTGGAATATATGAGAGCGGGCACCCGTACAGAGGTGGGATATATGAGGGTGGGCACCCGTTCAGGGGTGGGATATATGAGGACGGGCACCCATACAAGCGTGGGATATATGAGGGCGGGCACCCATACAGGGGTGGGATATTTGAGAGTGGGCACCCCTACAGGGGTGGGATATATGCAGGGGGCACCCTTACAAGGGTGGGATATATGAGGGCGGTCACCCGTTCAGGGGTGGGATATATGAGAGCGGGCACCCATACAGGGGTGGGATATTTGAGAGTGGGCACCCGAACAGGTGTGGAATATATATGCAGGGGGGCATCCGTACAAGGGTGGTATATATGAGGGCTAGCACCCGTACAGGGGTGGAATTTATGGGAGCGGGCACCCGAACAGGGTTGGGATATATGCGGGTGTGCACCCATACAGTGATGGGATATATGAGAGCAGGCACCTGTACAGGGGTGGGATATATGAGAGCAGGCACCCGTACAGGGATGGGATGTTTTAGGGCGAGCACCCATATAGGGGTTGGATATATGAAGGTGGGCACCCATACAGGGGTGGGATATATGAGGGTGGGTACCTGTAAAGAGGTGGGATATATGAGGACGGGAACCCGTCCAGGGGTGGGATATATGCAGGCGGGCATCCGTACAGGGGTGGGATATATGAGGGCGGGCACCCGTACATTGGTGGGATATATGAGGGCGGGTACTCGTTCAGGGGACCGATATACGCAGGCGGGCAAATGTATAGGGGTGGGATATGTGAGGGCGGGCACACATACAGGGGTGGGATATATGAGTGCGGGTACTCGTACAAGGGTGGAATATATGAGGACGGGCACCCGTACAGAGGTGGGATATATGAGGGTGGGCACTCGTTCAAGGGTGGGATATAGGAGGGCTGGCACTTATACAGGGGTGGGATATATGAGAGGGGGCACCCTTACAGGGTTGGGATATATGAGGGCGGGCACCCGTACAGAGGTGGGAAATAAGAGGGCAGGCACCAATACAGGGGTGGGATATATGCAGGCGAGCACCCGTGCAGGGGTGGGATATATTTTGGCGGGAACCCATACAGGTGTTGGATATATGAAGGTGGGCACCCATACAGAGGTGGGATATATGAGGGCGGGACCTGTACAGGGGTGGGATTTATGAGAGCGGGCACCCGTACAGGGGTTGGATATATGAGGCCTGGCACCCGTACAGTGGTGGGCTATATGAGGGCGGGCAACCGTTCAGTGGTGGGATATATGAGGGCGAGCACCCGTACAGGGGTTGGATATATGAAGGCGGGCACCCGTACAGGGGTGGGATATATGACGGTGGGGACCCGTACAGGGGTGGGATATATGAGGGCGGCCCCCCGTACAGGGGTGGGATATATGATGGTCGGCACCCGTACAGGGGTGGGATATATGAGGGCGGGCACCCGTACAGGGGTGAGATGTATGCTGGCAGGAAACGTACAAAGGTTGGATATATGAGGGCGGGCACCGGTACAGGGGTGGGATATATGAGGGTGGGCACCCGTACAGAGGTGGGATATATGAGGGCAGGCACCCGTAAAGGGGTGGGATATATGAGGGCAGGCACCCGTACAGAGGTGGGATATATTTAGGCGGGCACCCGTTCAAAGGTGGGATATATGAGGGCGGACAGCCGTACAGGGGTGGGATATATTAGGGCGGGCACCTGTACAGGGGTGGGATATATGAGGTTGGGCACCCGTACAGGGGTGAGATATATGAGGGCGGGCACCCTTACAAGGGTGCGGTATATGAGGGCGGGTACCCGTTCAGGGGTGGGATATATGAGGGCGGACACCAGTACAGGGGTGGGATATATGAGGGCGGACACCAGTACAGGGGTGGGATATATGAGGGCGGGTACCCGTTAAGGGGTGCGATATATAAGGGCGGGCACCCGTACATTGGTGGGATATATGAGGGCGGGTACTCATTCAGGGGTGGGATATACACAGGCGGGCACATGTAAAGGGGTGGGATATGTGAGGGCGGGCACCCATACAGGGGTGGGATATACGAGTGCGGGTACCCGTACAAGGGAGGAATATAAGAGGGCGGGCACCCGTACAGAGATGGGATACATGAGGGTGGGCACCCGTTCAGGGGCGGGATATATGAGGGCGGGCACCCATACAAGCGTGGGATATATGAGGGCGGGCACCCATACAGGGGTGGGATATTTGAGAGCGGGCACCCCTACAGGGGTGGGATATATGCAGGGGGCACCCGTACAAAGGTGGGATATATGAGGGCAGGCACCCGTTCACGGGTGGGATATATATGAGGCTGGGCACCAGTACAGGGGTGGGATATATGAAAGCTGGCACCTTTACAGAGGTGGGATATATGAGAGCAGGAACCATAACAGGGGTGGGATATATGCAGGCGGGCACCCTTACAGGGGTGGGATATATGAGAGCGGGCACCCGAACAATTGTGAAGTATATATGCAGGGTGGGATATATGCAAGGGAGCATCCGTACAAGATTGGGATATATGAGGGCGGACAGCCGTACAGGGGGTGGGATATATTAGGGCGGGCATCTGTACAGGGGTAGGATATATGAGGTTGGGCACCGTACAGGGGTGAGATATATGAGGGCGGGCACCCTTACAAGGGTGCGGTATATGAGGGCGGGTACCCGTTCAGGGGTAGGATATATGAGGGCAGACAACAGTACAGGGGTGGGATATATGAGGGCGGGTACCCGTTGAGGGGTAGGATATATGAGGGCGGGCACCCGTACATTGGTGGGATATATGAGTGGGGGTACCCGTACAAGGGTGGAATATATGAGGGCGGGCACCCGTACAGAGGTGGGGTATATGAGGGTGGGCACCCGTTCAGGGGCGGGATATATGAGGGAGGGCACCCATACAAGCGTGGGAAATATGATAGCGGGCCCCCCAAAAAGGGTGGGATATATGCAGGGGACACCCGTACAAGGGTGGGATATATGAGGGCGGGCACCGAAACAGGGGTGGGATATATGCGGGCGGGCACCCTTACAGGGGTGGGATATATGAGAGCGGGCACCTTAACAGGGGTGGGATATATGAGGGTGGGCGCCCGTTCAGGGGCGGGATATATGAGGGCGGGCACCCATACAAGCGTAGGATATATGTGGGCGGGCACCCATACAGGGGTGGAATATTTGAGAGCGGGCACCCCTACAGGGGTGGGATATATGCAGGGGGCACCCGTACAAGGGTGGGATATATGAGGGCGGGCACCCGTACACGGGTGGGATATATATGAGGCTGGGCACCTGTACAGGGGTGGGATATATGAAAGCTGGCACCTTTACAGAGGTGGGATATATGAGAGCGGGCACCATAACAGGGGTGGGATATACGCAGGCGGGCACCCTTACAGGGGTGGGATATATGAGAGCGGGCACCCGAACAATTGTGTAGTATATATACAGGGTGGGATATATGCAAGGGGGCATCCGTACCAGGGTGGGATATATGAGGGCGGGCACCCGTACAAGTGTGGGATATATGAGGGCCAGCACTCGTTCTAGGGTGTGATATATGAGGGCGGGCACTTATACAGGGGTGGGATATATGAGAGGGGGCACCCCTACAGGGGTGGGAAATATGAGGGCGGGCACCCGTACAAGGGTGGGAAATATGAGGGCGGGCACCCGTACAGGGGTGGGAAATATGAAGGCGGGCACCAATACAGGGGGTGGGATATATGAGGGGGGGCACCCGTGCAGGGGTGGGAAATATGAGGGCGGGCACCAATACAGGGGGGGGGAAATATGAGGGCGGGCACCCGTACAGCGGTGGGAAATATGAGGGCGGGCACCAATACAGGGGTGGGATATATGCAGGCGGGCACCCGTGCAGGGGTGGGATATATTTTGGCGGGCACCCGTACAGGCGTTGGATATATGAAGGTGGGCACCCATACAGAGGTGGGATATATGAGGGCGGGACCTGTACAGGGGTGGGATATATGAGGGTGGGCACCCGTACAGGGGTGGGATATATAAGGGCAGGCACCCGTACAGGGGTTGGATAAATGAAGGTGGGCACCCACGCAGGGGTGGGATATATGAGGGTGGGTACCTGTAAAAGGGTGGGATATATGAGAACGGGCACCCGTACAGGGGTGGGATATATGCAGGCGGGCATCCGTACAGGGGTGGGATATATGAGGGCGGGCACCCGTACAGGGGTGGGATATATGAGGGCGGGCACCCGTTCAGCGGTGGGATATATGAGGGCGAGCACCCGTAAAGGGGTTGGATATATGAGGGCGGGCACCCGTACAGGGGTTAGATATATGACGGTGGGGACCCGTACAGGAGTGAGATATATGAGGGCGGCCAACCGTACAGGGGTGGGATATATGAGGGTCGGCACCCGTACAGGGGTGGGATATAAGAGGGCGGGCACCCAAACAGGGGTGAGATGTATGCTGGCGGGAAACGTACAGAGGTGGGATATATGAGGGCGGGCACCTGTAAAGGTGTGGGATAAATGAGGGCAGGCAGCTGTACAGAGGTGGGATATATGTAGGCGGGCACCCGTACAAGGGTGGGGTATATGAGGGCGGACACCCGTACAGGGGTGGGATATATTAGGGCGGGCACCTGTACAGAGGTGGGATATATGAGGTTGGGCACCCGTACAGGGGTTAGATATATGAGGGCTGGCACCCTTACATGGGTGCAGTATATGAGGGCGGGTACCCGTTCAGGGGTGGGATATATGAGGGCGGACACCCGTACAGGGGTGGGATATATGAGGGCGGGCACCAGTTCAGGGGTGGGATATATGTGGGCGGGCACCCGTACATTGGTGGGATATATGAGGGCGGGTACTCGTTCAGGGGTGGGATATACGCAGGGGGGCACATGTATAGGGGTGGGATATGTGAGGGCGGGCACCCATACAGGGGTGGGATATATGATTGCGGGTACCCGTACAAGGGTGGAATATATGAGGGCGGGCACCCGTACAGAGGTGGGATATATGAGGGTGGGCACTCGTTCAAGGGTGCGATATATGTGGGCTGGCACTTATACAGTGGTGGGATATATGAGAGGGGGCACCCCTACAGGGTTGGGAAATATGAGGGCGGGCACCCGTACAGCGGTGGGAAAAATGAGGGCAGGCACCAATACAGGGGAGGGATATATGAGAGGGGGCACCCCTACAGGGGTGGGATATATGAGGACGGGCACCAATACAGGGTTGGGATATATGCAGGCGGGCACCCGTGCAGGGGTGGGATATATTTTGGCGGGCACCCGTACAGGTTTTGGATATATGAAGGTGGGCACCCATACAGAGGTGGGATATATGAGGGCGGGACCTGTACAGGGGTGGGATATATGAGAGCGGGCACCCGTACAGGGATGAGATACTTGAGGGCGGGCACCCGTACAAGGGTGGGATATATGAGGCCTGGCACCCGTACAGGGGTGGGCTATATGAGGGCGGGCACCCGTTCAGCGGTGGGATATATGAGGGCGAGCACCCGTACGGGGGTTGGATATATAAGAGCGGGCACCCGTACAGGGGTGGGATATATGACGGTGGGGACCCTTACAGGTGTGGGATATATGAGGGCGGCCACCCGTACAGGGGTGGGATAAATGAGGGTCGGCACCCGTACAGGGGTGGGATATATGAGAGCGGGCACCTGTACAGGGGTTAGATGTATGCTGGAGGGAAACGTACAAAGGTGGGATATATGAGGGCGGGCACCGGTACAGGGGTGGGATAAGTGATGGTGGGCACCCGTACAGAGGTGGAATATATGAGGGCAGGCACCCGTAAAGGGGTGGGATATATGAGGGGCAGGCACCCGTACAGAGGTGGGATATATGTAGGCGGGCACCCGTACAAAGGTGGGACATATGAGGGCGGACAGCCGTACAGGGGTGGGATACATTAGGGCGGGCACCTGTACAGGGGTGGGATATATGAGGTTGGGCACCCGTACAGGGGTGAGATATATGAGGGAGGGCACCCTTACAAGGGTGCGGTATATGAGCGCGGGTAACCGTTCAGGGGTGGGATATATGAGGGCGGACACCAGTACAGGGGTGGGATATATGAGGGCGGGTACTCGTTCAGGGGTGGAATATACACAGGCGGGCACATGTAAAGGGGTGGGATATGTGAGGGCGGGCACACATACAGGGGTGGGATATATGAGTGCGGGTACCGGTACAAGGGGTGGAATATATGAGTGCGGGCACCCGTACAGAGGTGGGATATAAGAGGGTGGGCACTCGTTCAGGGGCGGGATATATGAGGGCGGGTACCCATAAAAGCGTGGGATATATGAGGGCGGGCACCCATACAGGGGTGGGATATTTGAGAGCGGGCACCCGTACAAGGGTGATATATATAAGGGCGGGCACCCGTACACGGGTGGGATATATATGAGGCCGGGCACCTGTACAGGGGTGGGATATATGAAAGCTGGCACCTTTACAGAGGTGGGATATATGAGAGCGGGCACCATAACAGGGGTGGGATATATGTGGGCGGGCACCCTTACAGGGGTGGGATATATGAGAGCGGGCACCCGAAAAATTGTGGAATTTATATGCAGGGTGGGATATATGCAAGGGGGCATCCGTACAAGGGTGGGATATATGAGGGCGGGCACCCGTACAAGTGTGGGATATATGAGGGCCGGCACTCGTTCAAGGATGGGATATATAAGGGCGGGCACTTATACAGGGGTGGGATATATGAGAGGGGGCACCCCTACTGGGGTGGGAAATATGAGGGCGGGCACCCGTACAGGGGTGGGAAATATGAGGGCGGGCACCCGTACAGGGGTGGGAAATATGAGGGCGGGCACCCGTACAGGGGGGGGGGAATATGAGGGCGGGCACCCGTATAGGGGTGGGAAATAAGAGGGAGGGCACCAATACAGGGGTGGGATATATGCAGGCGGGCACCCGTGCAGGGGTGGGATATATTTTGGCGGGCACCCGCACAGGTGTTGGATATATGAAGGTGGGCACCCATACAGAGGTGGGATATATGAGGGCGGGACCTGTACATGGGTGGGATATATGAGAGCGGGCACCCATACAGGGATGAGATATTTGAGGCCGGGCACCCGTACAGGGGTGGGATATATAAGGGCGGGCACCCGTACATTGGTGGGATATATGAGGGCGGGTACTCGTTCAGGGGTGGGATATACACAGGCGGGCATATGTAGAGGGGTGGGATATGTGAGGGCGGGCACCCATACAGGGGTGGGATATATGAGTGTGGGTACCCGTACAAGGGTGGAAAATAAGAGGGCGGGCACCCGTACAGAGATGGGATATATGAGGGTGGGCACCCGTTCAGGGGCGGAATATTTGAGGGCGGGCACCCATACAAGCGTAGGATATATGAGGGCGGGCACCCATACAGGGGTGGGATATTTGAGAGCGGGCACCCCTACAGGGGTGGGATATATGCAGGGGGCACCCGTACAAGGGTGGGATATATGAGGGCGGGCACCCGTACACGGGTGGGATATATATGAGGCTGGGAACCTGTACAGGGTGGGATATATGAAAGCTGGCACCTTTACAGAGGTGGGATATATGAGGGCGGGCACCCGTACAGGGGTGGGAAATATGAAGGCGGGCACCAATACAGGGGTGGGATATATGAGGGGGGGCACCCGTGCAGGGGTGGGAAATATGAGGGCGGGCACCAATACAGGGGGGGGGGGGAAATATGAGGGCGGGCACCCGTACAGGGGTGGGAAATATGAGGGCGGGCACCAATACAGGGGTGGGATATATGCAGGCGGGCACCCGTGCAGGGGTGGGATATATTTTGGCGGGCACCCGTACAGGCGTTGGATATATGAAGGTGGGCACCCATACAGAGGTGGGATATATGAGGGTGGGACCTGTACAGGGGTGGGATATATGAGGGTGGGCACCCGTACAGGGGTGGGATATATAAGGGCGGGCACCCGTACAGGGGTTGGATAAATGAAGGTGGGCACCCACGCAGGGGTGGGATATATGAGGGTGGGTACCTGTAAAAGGGTGGGATATATGAGAACGGGCACCCGTACAGGGGTGGGATATATGCAGGCGGGCATCCGTACAGGGGTGGGATATATGAGGGCGGGCACCCGTACAGGGGTGGGATATATGAGGGCGGGCACCCGTTCAGCGGTGGGATATATGAGGGCGAGCACCCGTAAAGGGGTTGGATATATGAGGGCGGGCACCCGTACAGGGGTTAGATATATGACGGTGGGGACCCGTACAGGAGTGAGATATATGAGGGCGGCCAACCGTACAGGGGTGGGATATATGAGGGTCGGCACCCGTACAGGGGTGGGATATATGAGGGCGGGCACCCAAACAGGGGTGAGATGTATGCTGGCGGGAAACGTACAGAGGTGGGATACATGAGGGCGGGCACCCGTAAAGGGGTGGGATAAATGATGGCAGGCAGCCGTACAGAGGTGGGATATATGTAGGCGGGCACCCGTACAAGGGTGGGGTATATGAGGGCGGACACCCGTACAGGGGTGGGATATATTAGGGCGGGCAACTGTACAGAGGTGGGATATATGAGGTTGGGCACCCGTACAGGGGTTAGATATATGAGAGCTGGCACCCTTTCATGGGTGCGGTATATGAGGGCGGGTACCCGTTCAGGGGTGGGATATATGAGGGCGGACACCCGTACAGGGGTTGGATATATGAGGGCGGGTACCAGTTCAGGGGTGGGATATATGTGGGCGGGCACCCGTACATTGCTGGGATATATGAGGGCGGGTACTCGTTCAGGGGTGGGATATACACAGGCGGGTACATGTATAGGGGTGGGATATGTGAGGGCGGGCACCCATACAGGGGTGGGATATATGATTGCGGGTACCCGTACAAGGGTGGAATATATGAGGGCGGGCACCCGTACAGAGGTGGGATATATGAGGGTGGGCACTCGTTCAAGGGTGCGATATATGTGGGCTGGCACTTATACAGGGGTGGGATATATGAGAGGGGGCACCCCTACAGGGTTGGGAAATATGAGGGCGGGCACCCGTACAGGGGTGGGAAAAATGAGGGCAGGCACCAATACAGGGGAGGGATATATGAGAGGAGGCACCCCTACAGGGGTGGGATATATGAGGGCGGGCACCAATACAGGGTTGGGATATATGCAGGCGGGCACCCGTGCAGGGGTGGGATATATTTTGGCGGGCACCCGTACCGGTGTTGGATATATGAAGGTGGGCACCCATACAGAGGTGGGATATATGAGGGCGGGACCTGTACTGGGGTGGGATATATGAGAGCGGGCACCCGTATAGGGATGAGATACTTGAGGGCGGGCACCCGTACAAGGGTGGGATATATGAGGCCTGGCACCCGTACAGGGGTGGGCTATATGAGGGCGGGCACCCGTTCAGCGGTGGGATATATGAGGGCGAGCACTCGTACGGGGGTTGGATATATAAGAGCGGGCACCCGTACAGGGGAGGGATATATGACGGTGGGGACCCGTACAGGTGTGGGATATATGAGGGCGGCCACCCGTTCAGGGGTGGGATATATGAGGGTCGGCACCCGTACAGGGGTGGGATATATGAGAGCGGGCACCTGTACAGGGGTTAGATGTATGCTGGAGGGAAACGTACAAAGGTGGGATATATGAGGGCGGGCACCGGTACAGGGGTGGGATAAGTGATGGTGGGCACCCGTACAGAGGTGGGATATATGAGGGCAGGCACCCGTAAAGGGGTGGGATATATGAGGGGCAGGCACCCGTACAGAGGTGGGATATATGTAGGCGGGCACCCGTACAAAGGTGGGACATATGAGACCGGACAGCCGTACAGGGGTGGGATACATTAGGGCGGGCACCTGTACAGGGGTGGGATATATGAGGTTGGGCACCCGTACAGGGGTGAGATATATGAGGGAGGGCACCCTTACAAGGGTGCGGTATATGAGCGCGGATACCCGTTCAGGGGTGGGATATATGAGGGCGGACACCAGTACAGGGGTGGGATATATGAGGGCGGGTACTCGTTCAGGGGTGGAATATACACAGGCGGGCACATGTAAAGGGGTGGGATATGTGAGGGCGGGCACACATACAGGGGTGGGATATATGAGTGCGGGTACCGGTACAAGGGTGGAATATATGAGTGCGGGCACCCGTACAGAGGTGGGATATATGAGGGTGGGCACCCGTTCAGGGGCGGGATATATGAGGGCGGGTACCCATAAAAGCGTGGGATATATGAGGGCGGGCACCCATACAGGGGTGGGATATTTGAGAGCGGGCACCCGTACAAGGGTGATATATATGAGGGCGGGCACCCGTACACGGGTGGGATATATATGAGGCCGGGCACCTGTACAGGGGTGGGATATATGAAAGCTGGCACCTTTACAGAGGTGGGATATATGAGAGCGGGCACCATAACAGGGGTGGGATATATGTGGGCGGGCACCCTTACAGGGGTGGGATATATGAGAGCGGGCACCCGAAAAATTGTGGAATATATATGCAGGGTGGGATATATGCAAGGGGGCATCCGTACAAGGGTGGGATATATGAGGGCGGGCACCCGTACAAGTGTGGGACATATGAGGGCCAGCACTCGTTCAAGGGTGGGATATAAGAGGGCGGGCACTTATACAGGGGTGGGATATATGAGAGGGGGCACCCGTACAGGGGTGGGAAATATGAGGGCGGGCACCCGTACAGGGGTGGGAAATATGCGGGCGGGCACCCGTACAGGGGGGGGAATATGAGGGCGGGCACCCGTATAGGGGTGGGAAATATGAGGGCGGGCACCAATACAGAGGTGGGATATATGCAGGTGGGCACCCGTGCAGGGGTGGGATATATTTTGGCGGGCACCCGTACAGGTGTTGGATAAATGAAGGTGGGCACCCATACAGAGGTGGGATATATGAGGGCGGGACCTGTACATGGGTGGGATATATGAGAGCGGGCACCCGTACAGGGGTGGGAAATATGAGGGCGGGCACCCGTACAGGGGTGGGAAATATGAGGGCGGGCACCCGTACAGGGGGGGGAATATGAGGGCGGGCACCCGTATAGGGGTTGGAAATATGAGGGCGGGCACCAATACAGAGGTGGGATATATGCAGGCGGGCACCCGTGCAGGGGTGGGATATATTTTGGCGGGCACCCGTACAGGTGTTGGATATATGAAGGTGGGCACCCATACAGAGGTGAGATATATGAGGGCGGGACCTGTACATGGGTGGGATATATGAGAGCGGGCACCCGTACAGGGATGAGATATTTGAGGGCGGGCACCCGTACAGGGGTGGGATATATGAGGGCGGGCACCCGTACAAGGGTGGGATATATGAGGGCGGGCACCCGTTCCGCGGTGGGATATATGAGGGTGGGTATCTCTAAAAGGGTGGGATATTTGAGGACGGGCACCCGTACAGTAGTGGGATATATGCAGGCGGGCATCCGTACAGGGGTGGGATATATGAGGGCGGGCACCCGTACAGGGGTGGGATATATGAGGGCGGGCACCCGTTCAGCGGTGGGATATATGAGGGCGAGCACCCGTACATGGGTTGGATATATGATGGTGGGGACCAGTACTGGGGTGGGATATATGAGGGCGGGCACCCATACAGGGGTTAGATATATGATGGTGGGGACCAGTACTGGGGTGGGATATATGAGGGCGGCCACCCTTACGGGGGTGGGATATATGAGGGTCGGCACCCGTACAGGGGTGGGATATAAGAGGGCGACCACCCGTTCAGGGGTGAGATGTATGCTGGCGGGAAACGTACAGAGGTGGGATATATGAGGGCGGGCACCCATAAAGGGGTGGGATATATGAGAGCAGGCACCCGTACAGAAGTGGGATATATGTAGGCGGGAACCTGTACAAGGGTGGGATATATGAGGTCGGACACCCGTACAGGGGTAGGATATATTAGGGCGGGCACCTGTAGAGAGAAGGGATATATGAGGTTGGGAACCCGTACAGGGGGTGAGATATATAAGGGCGGGCACCCTTACAAGGGTGCGGTATATGAGGGCGGGTACCCGTTCAGGGGTGGGATATATGAGGGCGGACACCCATACAGGGGTGGGATATATGAGGGCGGGTACCCGTTCAGGCGTGGGATATATGAGGGCGGGCACCCGTACATTGGTGGGGTATATGAGGGTGGGTACCCGTTCAGGGGTGGGATATACGCAGGCTTGCACATGTATAGGGATGGGATATGTGAGGGCGGGCACCCATACAGGGGTGGGATATATGATACCGAGCTCCCGAACAGGGGTGGAATATATATGCTGGTGGGCACCCTAACAGGGGTCAACATATGAGAGCAGGCATCTGTACAGGGGTGGGATATATGAGTTGGGCACCTGAACAGGGGTGGGATACATGCGGGCGGGCATGCGTACAGGGGTGGGATATATGAGTGAGGCCACCCGTACAGGGGTGGTATATATGTGGGTCGGCACCCGTACAGGGGTATTACATATGAGGGTCGGCACCCGTACAGGAGTGAGATATATGCTGGCGGGCAAACGTACAAAGGTGGGATATATGTTGGCGGGCACCCGTACAAGGGTGGGATATATGAGGGCGGACACCCGTCCAGGGGTGGGATATATTAGGGCGGGCACCTGTACAGAGGTGAGATATATGCGGTTGGGCACCTTTACAGGGGTGAGATATATGAGGGTGGGCACCCTTACAAGGGTGCGGTATATGAGGGCGGGTACCCGTTCAGGGGTGGGATATATGAGGGCGGACACCCGTACACGGGTGGGATATATGAGGGCGGACACCCGTACTGGGGTGGGATATATGATGGCGGGCACCCGTTCAGGATTGGGATATATGAGGGTGGGCACCCGTTCAGGGGTTGGATATATGAGGGCGGGCACCCGTACAAGCGTAGAATATATGAGGGCGGGCACCCATACAGGGGTGGGATATATGCAGGGGGCACCCGTACAAGGGTGGGATATATGAGGGCGGGAACCCGTACACGGGTGGGATATTTGAGTGCGGGCACCGTAACATTGGTGGGATATATGTGGGCGGCCACCCTTAAAGGGGTGGGATATATGAGATCGGTCACCCGAACAGGGGTGGAATATATATGCTGTCGGGCACCCTTACAGGGGTCGAATATATGAGAGCAGGCATCTGTACAGGGGTGGGATATATGAGTTGGGCACCTGAACAGGGGTGGGATACATGCGGGCAGGCACCCGTACAGGGGTGGCATATATGAGGGCGGGCACCCGTACAGGGGTGGGATATATGAGGGAGGCCATCCGTACAGGGGTGGTATATATGAGGGTCGGCACCCGTACAGGGGTATTACATATTAGGGTCGGCACCCGTATAGGGGTGAGATATATGCTGGCGGGCAAACGTAAAAGGTGGGATATATGAGGGTGCGCACCCGTTCAGGGGTGGGATATATTAGGGCGGGCACCCGTACAGGGGTGAGATATGTGAGGGTGGGCACCCGTACAGGAGTGGGATATATGAGGGCAGGCACATGTACAGAGGTGGTATATATGTAGGCGGGCACCCGTACTGGGATAGGATATATGAGGGTAGGCACCCGTACAGGGGTAGGATATGTGAGGGCGGGCAACTGTACAGGGGAGGGATATATGAGGGTGGGCACCCGTACATAGGTGAGATATTTGTGGGCGGGCACCCGTAGAGGGGTGGGACATATGAGGGTGGGTACCCGTTCAGGGGTGGGATATATGAGGGCGGGAACCCGTACATGGGTAGGATATTTGAGGGCGGGTACCCGTTCATGGGTGTGATATATAAGGGCGGGCACACGTACAGGGGTGTGATATACGCAGGCGGTCACCTGTATGGGGGTGGGATATGTGAGGGCGGGCACCCATTCAGGGTTGGGATATATGAGAGCGGGCACCTGTACAGAGGTGGGATATATGAGGGTAGGCACCCGTACAGGTGTGGGATATATGAAGATGGGCACCCGTACAGGGATGGGATATATGAGGGCGGGTACCTGTACAAGGGTAGGATATATGAGGGTGGGCACCTGTACAGGGTTGGGATATATGAGGGTGGGCACCCGTACAGGGGTGGGATATATGAGAGCGAGCACCCGTACAGGGGTGGAATATATGCAGGCGGGCACCCGTACAGGGGTTGGATATATGAAGATGGGCACCCGTACAGGGATGGGATATATGAGGGCGGGTACCTGTACAAGGGTAGGATATATGAGGGTGGGCACCTGTACAGGGTTGGGATATATGAGGGTGGGCACCCGTACAGGGGTTGGATATATGAGAGCGAGCACCCGTACAGGGATGGGATATTTGAGGGCAGGCACCCGTACAGGGGTGGGATATATGCAGGCGGGCACCCGTGCAGGGGTAGGATATATGAGGGCGGCCACCCTTACAGGGGTGGGATATATGAGGGTCGGAACCCGTACAGGGGTGGGATATATGAGGGTGGGCACCCGTACAGAGGTGGGATATATGAAGGTGGGCACCCGTACAAGTGTTGGGATATATGAGGGCGGGCACCCATACTGGGGGGGGATATATGTGGGCGGTCACCCGTTCAGGGGTGGGATATATTTAGGAGGGCACCCGTACAAGGGTGGGATATATAAGAGCCGGCAACCGTACTGGGGTGGGATATGTAACCCGGGCACCCGTACAGGGGGTGGGATATATGCAGGCGGGCACCCGTACAGGGGTGCTAGATATGTGGGCGGGCACCCGTAAAGAGGTGGGATATATGAAGGTGGGCACCCGTACAGTGGTGGGATATATGAGGGCGGGCACCCATACAGGGGGTGGGATATATGCAGGCGGGCACCCGTACAAGGGTGGTAGATATGTGGGCTGGCACCCGTAAAGAGGTGGGATATATTAAGGTGGGCACCCGTACAGTGGTGGGATATATGAGGGCGGGCACACATACTGGGAGGGATATATGAGGGCAGGCACCCGTTCAGGGGTGGGATATATAAGGGTGGGCACCCGTACAAGGGTGTGATACATGAGGGCGGGCACCCGTACAGGGGTGGAATATATGAGGGCGGGCACCTGTACAGGGGTCGGATATATAAGGGCAGGCACCCTTACAGGGGTGGGATATGTGAGGACGAGCAACCGTTCAGGGGTGGGATATATGAGGGCGAGCAATTGTACAGGGGTGGGATATATGAGGGCGGGCACTCGTGCATAGGTGGGATATATGAGGGCGGGCACCTGTACCAGGGTGGGATATATGAGGGCGGGCACCCGTACAGGGATGGGATATATGCGGGCGAGCACTCGTACAGAGGTGGGATATATGAGGGCGGGAACCCGTACAGGGATGGGATATATGAGGGTGGGCACCCGTACAGAGGTGGGATATATGAGGGCGGGAACTCGTAAAGGGGTGGGATATATGCAGGCGGGAACCCGTACAGGGGTGGGATATATGAGGGCGGGTACCCGTACAGGGGAGGGATTAATGAGGGCGTGCACTCGTAGGAAGGTTGGGATATTTGCAGGCGGGCACCCGTTCAGGGGCTGGATATATGATGGCGGGCACCCGTACAGGGGAGGAATAATTGAGGACAGGCACCTGTACAGGGGTGGGATATATTAAGGCGGGCACCCGTACAGGGGGTGGGATATATGCAGGCAGGCATCCGTACAGGGGTGGCATATATGAGGGCGGGCACCCTTACAGGGGTGGGATATATGAGGTCGAGCACCCATAAAAGGGGTGGGATATATGAGGGCAGGCACCCGTTCAGCGGTTGGATATATGAGGGCGAGCACCCGTACAGGGGTGGGATATATTGGGGCGGGTACCCGTACAGGGGTGGATTATATGAGGATGTGAACTTGTACGGGGCTTGGATATTATAGGGCAGGCACCTGTACAGGGGTGGGATATATGAGGGTGGCCACCCGTACAAGGGTAGGATAAGTGAGGGGGAGCACTCGTAGAAGGGTGGGATATATGAGGGCGGGCACTCGTACGGGGGTGGGATATATGAGGGCGGGCACCCATTCAGGCATGGGATATATGAGGGCAGGCACCCATACAGGGGTGGGATATAAGAAGGCGGGCACCCGTACTGGGGTAGGATATATGATGGCGGGCACCCGTACAGCGATGGGATATATGCAGGCGGGCACCCGTACAGGGGTGGGTTACTTGAGGGCAGGCACCCGTTCAGGTTTGGGATATATGAGGGCGGGCACCCGTACAGGGGTGGGATATATTAAAGCGGGCACACGTACAGGGGTGGTATATATGAGGGTGGACACCCGTACAGTTGTGGGATATATGAGGGCGGGCACCCGTACAGGGGTGGGATATATGCAGGGGGGCACCCGTTAAGGGGGGGGGGGATATATGAGGACGGGCACCCGTACAGGGGTGTGATATATAAGAGTGGGCACCCGTACCGGAGTGGGATATATAAAGGCGGGTACCCGTACAGGGGTGGGATATATAAGGGTGGGCACCCATACCGGGGGGGATATATGAGGTCGGGCAACCTTTCAGGGGTAGGATATATGAGATCGAGCACCCGTACAGGGCTTGGATATATGAGGGCGGGAACCCGTACAGGGGTGGAATATATGAGGGAGGGCACCTGTACAGGGGTTGGATATATGATAGCAGGCACCCGTACAGGGGTGTGATATATGAGGGCGGGCCTCCGTACAGGGGTGGGATATATGAGGGTGGGCACCCGTACAGGGGTGGGATATATGAGGGCGAGCACCCGTTCAGGAGTAGGATATATGAGGGCGGGCACCTGTACAGGGGTGGGATATATAAGGGAGGGCACCTGTAAAGGGGTGGGATATATGAGGGCAGGCACCCGTACAGGGGTAGGATATATTAAAGCGGGCACCCGTACTAGGGTGGGATATATTAAAGCGGGCACATGCACAGGGGTGGGATATATGAGGGCGGGTACCCGTACAGGGGTGGGATATATGAGGGCTGGCACACGTAAAGGGGTGGGATATATGAGGGCGGACACCTGTACAGGAGAGAGATATATTAAAGCGGGCACCCGTACAGGGGTGGGATATATTAAAGCGGGCACCCGTAAAGCAGTGGGATATATGAAGGTGGGCACCTGTACAGGGGTTTGATATATGAGGGCGGGTACCCGTACAGGGGTTGGATATATGAGGGCGGGCACCCGTACAGGGGTTGGATATATGAGGTCGAGCATCCGTACAGGGGTGGCATATATGAGGGCAGTCACCCGTTTAGCGGTGGGATATATGAAGGCGAGCCCCCGTTCAGGGGTTGAGTATATGAGGGCGGGCACCCGTAAGAGGTGGGATATATGAAAGTGGGCACCCATACAGAGGTGAGATATATGAGGGCGGGTACCCGTACAGCGGTGGGATATATGAGGGCGGGCACACGTACAGGGATGGGATATATGCAGGCGGGCATCCGTACAGGAATGGGATATATGAGGGCGGGCACCCGAACAGGGGTGGGATATATGCAGGAGGGCACCCATACAGAGGTGGGATATATGAGGGCGGGCACTCGTACAGGTGTGGGACATATGAGGCCGGGCACCCGTACAGGGGTGGAATATATGAGGACGGGCACCCATACAGTGGTGTGATATATAAGAGCGGCCACCCGTACAGGGGTGTGATAGCTAAAGGCGGGCACCCGTAGAGGGGGTGGGATATATGCAGGCGGGCACCCGTACAGGGGTGGGATATATGTGGGCGGGCACCCGTAAAGGGGTGGGATATATGAAGGTGGGCACCCGTACAGTGGTACGATATATGAAGGCGGGTAGCCATACAGGGCTTGGATATATGAGGGCGGGCACCTGTACAGGGGTGGGGTATATGAGATCGGGCACCCGTACAGGGCTTGGATATATATGGGCGGGCACCTGTACAGGGGTGGGATATATGAGGGCGGGCACCCGTAAAGGGGTGAAATATAGGAGGGTGGCCACCCATACAAGGATAGGATAAATGAGGGCGGGCACCCGTAAAGGGGTGGGATATATGAGGGTGGCCACCCGTACAAGGGTAGGATATATGAGGGCGGGCACCCGTACAGGGGAGGGATATCTGATGGAAAGCACCCGAACAAGGGTGGGATATATGAGAGCGAGCACCCGTCCTGGGGTGGGATATATGGGGGCGGGCACCCGAAAAGGGGTGGGATATATGAGGGAGGGGACCTGTATAGGGTTGGGATATATGAGGGCAGGCACCCGTACAGGGGTAGGATATATTAAAGCCGGCACCCGTACTAGGGTGGGATATATTAAAGCGGGCACATGTACAGGGGTGGGATATATGAAGATTGGCACCCGTACAGGGGTGGGATATATGAGGGCGGGCACACGTAAAGGGGTGGGATATATGAGGGCGGACACCTGTACAGGAGAGGGATATATTAAAGCGGGCACCCATACAGGGGTGGGATATATTAAAGCGGGCACCCGTAAAGCAGTGGGATATATGAAGGTGGGCACCTGTACAGGGGTTTGATATATGAGGGCGGGTACCCGTACAGGGGTTGGATATATGAGGTCGAGCATCCGTACAGAGGTGGCATATATGAGGGCAGTCACCCGTTCAGCGGTGGGATATATGAGGGCGAGCCCCCGTTCAGGGGTTGAGTATATGAGGGCGGGCACCCGTTAGAGATGGGATATATGAAGGTGGGCACCCGTACAGAGGTGAGATATAAGAGGGCGGGTACCCGTACAGCGGTGGGATATATGAGGGCGGGCACACGTACAGGGGTGGGATATATGCAGGCGGGCATCCGTACAGGGGTGGGATATATGAGGGCGGGCACACGAACAGGGAATAAAAATCTGATGGAAAGCACCCGTACAAGGGTGGGATATTTGAGGGCGGGCACCCGTACACGGGTAGGATATATGAGGGCGGGCACCCGTACAGGGGAGGGATATCTGATGGAAAGCACCCGTACAAGGGTGGGATATTTGAGGGCGGGCACCCGTACAAGGGTAGGATATATGAGGGCGGGCACCCGTACAGGGGAGGGATATCTGATGGAAAGCACCCGTAAAAGAAGGGGATAAATGAGGGCGGGCACCCGTTCAGGGGTGGGATATATGAAGGCGGGTACCCGTACAGGGGTATGATGTATGAGGGCGGACTCCCAAACAGGGGTTGGATAAATAAGGGAGGGCACCTGTACAACGGTGGGATATATGCAGGCGGGCACCTGTACAACGGTGGGATATATGCAGGCGGGCACCCGTACAGAGGTGGGATATATGCAGGAGGGCACCCATACAGAGGTGGGTTATATGAGGGCGGGCACTCGTACAGGTGTGGGATATATGAGGCCGGGCACCCGTACAGGGGTGGAATATATGAGGACGGTCACCCATACAGGGGTGGGATATATAAGAGCGGCCACCCGTACAAGGGTGTGATATATAAAGGCGGGCACCTGTACAGGGGGTGGGATATATGCAGGCGGGCACCCGTACAGGGGTGGGATATATTAAAGCGGGCACCCGTAAAGCAGTGGGATATATGAAGGTGGGCACCTGTACAGGGGTTTGATATATGAGGGCGGGTACCCATACAGGGGTTGGATATATGAGGGCGGGTACCCGTACAGGGGGTTGGATATATGAGGTCGAGCATCCGTACAGGGGTGGCATATATGAGGGCAGTCACCCGTTCAGCGGTGGGATATATGAGGGCGAGCCCCCGTTCAGGGGTTGAGTATATGAGGGCGGGCACCCGTTAGAGGTGGGATATATGAAGGTGGGCACCCGTACAGAGGTGAGATATATGAGGGCGGGTACCCGTACAGCGGTGGGATATATGAGGGCGGGCACACGTACAGGGGTGGGATATATGCAGGCGGGCATCCGTACAGGGGTGGGATATATGAGGGCGGGCACACGAACAGGGAATAAAAATCTGATGGAAAGCACCCGTACAAGGGTGGGATATTTGAGGGCGGGCACCCGTACACGGGTAGGATATATGAGGGCGGGCACCCGTACAGGGGAGGGATATCTGATGGAAAGCACCCGTACAAGGGTGGGATATTTGAGGGCGGGCACCCGTACAAGGGTAGGATATATGAGGGCGGGCACCCGTACAGGGGAGGGATATCTGATGGAAAGCACCCGTAAAAGAAGGGGATAAATGAGGGCGGGCACCCGTTCAGGGGTGGGATATATGAAGGCGGGTACCCGTACAGGGGTAGGATGTATGAGGGCGGACTCCCAAACAGGGGTTGGATAAATAAGGGCGGGCACCTGTACAACGGTGGGATATATGCAGGCGGGCACCTGTACAACGGTGGGATATATGCAGGCGGGCACCCGTACAGAGGTGGGATATATGCAGGAGGGCACCCATACAGAGGTGGGTTATATGAGGGCGGGCACTCGTACAGGTGTGGGATATATGAGGCCGGGTCACCCGTACAGGGGTGGAATATATGAGGACGGTCACCCATACAGGGGTGGGATATATAAGAGCGGCCACTCGTACAAGGGTGTGATATATAAAGGCGGGCACCTGTACAGGGGGTGGGATATATGCAGGCGGGCACCCGTACAGCAATGGTATATATGAGGGCAGCACCCGTACAGGGGTGGAATATATGAGTGTGGGCACCCGTACAGGGAAGGGATAAATGTGGGCGGGCACCCGCACAGGGGTGGTATATATGAAAGCTTGCACCCATACAGGGGAGGGATATATGAGGGAAGGCACCCGTACAAGGGTGGGATATATGAGGGCGGGCACCCGTACAGAGCTTGGATATATGAGGGCGGGTACCCGTACAGGGGTGGGATGTATGAGGGCGGACACCCGTACAGGGGTTGGATAAATGAGAGCGGGTACCTGTACAGGGGTGGAATACATGAGGGCGTGCACCCATACAACGGTGGATTATATGCAGGAGGGCACCCGTTCAGGAGAGGGATATATGAGGGCGAACACCTGTACAGGGGTGGGATATATGAGGGTGGGCAACCGTACAGGGGTGGGATATATGAATTCGGGAACCCGTATAGGGGTGGGATATATGAGGTTGGGAACCCGTTCGGACGTGAGTTATATGAGGGCGAACACCCGTACAGGGGTGGGATATATGAGGGTGGGCACCCGTACAGGTGTGGGATATATGAGGGCGGGCACCCGCACAGGTTTGAGATATATGAGGGCGGGACCCCGTACAGGGGTGGGATATATGAGGTTGGGAACCTGTACGGACGTGAGTTATATGAGGACGAACACCCATACAGAGGTGGGATATATGAGGGTGGGCACCCATACAGGGGTTGGGATATATGAGGGCTGGAACCTGTACAGGGGTAGGATAAATGAGGGCGGGCACCCATACAGGGTTGGGATATATGAGGGCGTGCACCCGTACAAGGGTGGAATATATGAGGACGGGCACCTAGCACAGGGGTGGGATATATGAGAGCGGGCTCCCGTCCAGGGGTGGGATATATGAGGACAGGCACCCGTACAGGGGTGGGATATATGAAAGGCAGGCATCCGTACAGGGAAGGGATATATAAGGGCGGGCACCCGTACCGGGGTGGGATATATAAGGACAGGAACCCGTACAAGGGTGGGATATATGAGGGCGGACACCCGTACAGGGGTGTGATATATGAAGGTGGGCTCCCAAACAGGGGTGGGATATATGAGGTCTGGCACCAGTACTGGGTTTGGATATATGAGTGCGGGCACCTATACAGGGGTGGGATATATGAGGACGGGCACCCGTAGAGGGGTGGAATATATGAGGGTGGCCACTCGTACTAAGGAAGGATATATGAGGGCGGGCACCCGTAGTGGGGTGGAATATATGAGGGCAGGCACCCGTACAGGGGTGGGATGTATAAGGGCCGGGACCCGTACAGGGGTTGGATATATGAGGGCAGGCACCCATACAGAAGTGGGATATATATGGGGTGGGATATATGAGGTTCGGGCACTCGTACAGGGGTGGGATATATGAGGGTGAGCACCAGCACAGGGGTAAGATATATGCTGGCGGGCACCCGTTCAGAGGTGGAATATATGAGGGCGGCCACCCGTACAGGGATGGGATATATGACGGTGGGCCCCCGTACAGGGGTGGAATATATGAGGGTGGGCACCCTTACAGAGGTGGGATATATGAGGGCGGGCACGCATACAGGGGTGGGATATATGAAGGCGGGAACCTCGTACAGGGGTGGGATATACGAGGACGGGCACCCGTACAGGGCTTCGATATATTAGGGCGGGCACCTGTACAGGGGTGGGATATATGAGGGCGGTTCACCCGTAAAGGGGTGAAATATATGAGGGTGGCCACCCATATAAGGGTTGGATAAATGAGGGCAGGCTCCCGTAAATGGGTAGAATATATGAGGGTGGCCACCCGTACAAGGGTAGGATATATGAGGGTGGGAACCCGTAGAGGAGTGGGATATATATGAGGGCGGGCACCCGTTCAAGGGTAGGATATATGAGGGCGGGCACCCGTACAGGGGAGGGATATATGACGGAAAGCACCCGTACAAGGGTGGGATATATGAGGGCGGGTACCCGTAAATGGGTGGGATGTATGAGGGCGGGCACCAGTGCAGGGGTGGGATACATGAGGGCGGGCACCCGTACAGGGGTGGGATATATGAGGGTTGGCACCCATAAAGGAAAGGGATAAATGAAGGCGGGCACACGTATAGAGGTGGGATATATGAAGGCCGGCACCTGTACAGGGGAGGGATATTTAAGGGCAGGCACCCGTAGAAGGGTGGGATAAATGAGGGCGGGCACCCGTACAGGGCTTGGGTATATGAGGGCGGGGACCCATACAGGGGTAGGATGTACGAGGGCGGACACCCGAACAGGGGTTGAATAAATGAGGGCGGGCACCCGTACAACGGTGGGATATATGCAGGCGGGCACCCATACAGGGGTGGGATATATGAGAGTGGACACCCGTACAGGGGTGGGGTATATGCAGGAGGGCACCCGTACAGGGGTGGGATATATGCAGGAGGGCACCCATACAGAGGTGGGTTATGAGGGCGGGCACTCGTACAGGTGTGGGATATATGAGGCCGGGCACCCGTACAGGGGTGGAATATATGAGGACGGGCACCCATACAGGGGTGGGATAGATAGGAGCGTCCACCCGTACAGGGGTGTGATATATAATGATGAGCACCCGTAAAGGGGTGGGATATATGTGGGCGGGCACCCGTAAAGGGGTGGGATATATGAAGATGGGCACCCATACAGTGGTGGGATATATGAAGGCGGGTACCCGTACAGGGGGTGGGATATATGAGGGTGGGCACCCATACTGCAGGGGGAGGAGATAAATGAGGGCGGTCACCGTTCAGTGGTGGGATATATGAGATCGGGCACCCGTACAGGGCTTGGATATATGAGGGCGGGCACTTGTATAGGGGTGGGATATATGAGGGCAGGAACCCGTACCGGGGTTGGATATACGAGGACGAGCACCCGTAATGGGCTTGGATATATGAGGGCGGGCACCTGTACAGAGCTGGGAAATATGAGAGCGGGCACTCGTAGAGGGATGGGATATATGAGGGCGGGCACCCGTACAGGGGTTGGATATATGAGGTCGAGCATCCATACAGGGGTGGCATATATGAGGGCAGTCACCCGTTCAGTGGTGGGATATATGAGGGCGAGCCCCCGTTCAGGGGTTGAGTATATGAGGGCGGGCACCCGTAAGAGGTGGGATATATGAAGGTGCCCAGCAAACACAAATCATCTAGAAAACGTTCATCTATCTCTTCCCATAGGTGTGGGAATGATTTGCATTGAGAATGGTGCAGGAGAGCCTTTGAGAAACTTTTAATCAAAAAATCCAAACTCAAAGGTTTTATAATAAATTGTTTTTCTACAACTATTTTACATGTTTAAATATAAAATTCATGGTGTTATTTTGTAAAATTCATTAATAAATTGTGAATGATATATATTGGCTCAGTGAAACGTTCAAAATCCATTTAGTTATAATATATGATCAGAAAAAAGTAGTTTTCCAAATTTTCTAAAAATCGCTCTCTTTACACAATTTGACTCCTTATGCATTCCAATAAACACTAATATCATGTTTAAATATATAATTTATGTATTATTCCCTAAAATAATTTATATAAATTATAAAAGTTGCTGGAAAGTGGTGTGAAAGAATCTGAAAATTTTTTGTTGTCTTATATATTGGCGTGTTCTTATTAACTATGTCTCAAGTGCACAGTTTATCAAACAAGAAGATTAACATTCGTCAACCCAGAAAATCTCATATGTTATCTTGCTGGTGCAAAATGGGTGAATCTTTAGGAACAGCTAGTATCTATATGACAAATTGTGTTTTCCCTAACTCAAACAATGTAGGGATTATTATTCTACACATATTTCTAATGACTCTTAGATGTTTACATTCTCTGAAGTATAATTGTGAAGGCTGTGTCCATCACTCTCAACACAGATTCTTAAACTCCTCTCTGCAGGTTCAACTATATAATTAGTGTCTATTCTGAATCTCCATGGACATATGTATCCAAAATGAAACCAATGTGGTTTCCTTCAGCGTCTTCAGCCAGCACATTTGCTCATTCATTTCCACAGATTCCAACATGGTAGGGGATTTACAGAAATTTGGATATTCATATTGTTATATATTAAAAATATGAACGCAGTTCAATATGATAAGACAAATACACGAGTTTATGATAAATTCGTTTTCTGTGATATACCATTGATATGCTCTTTTTTTCTTTAAACGGCAAACTAAACTAAATCACGATCGAAAGTATGTATTGCTTTTTAAGAATTAAGCTCCACCACTGACCGCCAATTAAGTGCTCACATCAACAGAGTTGATGTATAAATGGTCAACGCTCAACAGAGTTAGTATAAATGGGGTTAAGTCAGAGTTGGAAAATGTTGTAGGTTGAGTACCTCAGAGCTCTGTCCTGGGTCCTCTGTTGTTTATAATACTCAAATCAAATCAAATGTTTATTTAGGTAAGGTACATACATACAAGAGATTTTACAAAGAGTAATGAGTTTATAGATAGGGCTAGTACATATATAGTGGCCGCCTAATAGTGGCCGCCTAAAGCCACTATTACGCAAAGCGTTTCTGGCATGAAAAACAAAGGGATGAGGTAGCTCAAGCTACTCTCACCCCATTCAGTACAACGTGTTAATACATACATAGACACACATCACAAATAAACATATTACCAAACATTCTGAGAGATAAACATATACATTTCCTCCTTCACAAGTAATATCTTATCAGACGTACACACAAATACTTTTATGACCTAGGTATACTGTATAGACAATTTGCAAGACACCTGCAGATAATTCAACAAAATATTACAGTCATGGTGCAAAATTCTTATATCTCACAAGAATATCATCAACCTTTCCGTTGTGACACATCCAGGCTATTTGTTCAGGAACAGTCCTTATCTCAGTGTTTCTATATACATTAATCAAGGGACAATCAAGAACATAATGGGCCAGGGTGTGAGACCTTAACACACCACATAGTTTACACTTCGCGTCATTATCATGAACATCTATCCCATATTCCCGGTAATATTTGTACCCAAGCCTCGTTTAGGGTCCTCGTAGCCTGGTGGATAGCGCGCAGGACTCGTGATTCTGTGGCGCGGGTTCGATTCCCGCACGAGGCAGAAACAAATGGGCAAAGTTTCTTTCACCCTGAATGCCCCTGTTACCTAGCAGTAAATAGGTACCTAAGAGTTAGTCAGCTGTCACGGGCTGCTTCCTGGGGGTGGAGGCCTGGTCGAGGACCGGGCCGCGGGGACACTAAAGCCCCGAAATCATCTCAAGATAACCTCAAGAGAAGCCTGAGCCGCATGTACACAGAGTCACTCCAAGCATTTCTCCTTTTACCATAAGTGAAATGGGTGTTTTGACTCACATACATGCGCAGGCGATGAGTCACAATAACGTGGCTGAAGTATGTTGACCAGACCACACACTAGAAATTGAAGGGACGACGACGTTTCGGTCCGTCCTGGACCATTCTCAAGTCGATTGTTGACAATCGACTTGAGAATGGTCCAGGACGGACCGAAACGTCGTCGTCCCTTCAATTTCTAGTGTGTGGTCTGGTCAACACTCACATACATGTAGTGTTGCATGGTTTGACTTCTCTCATACATTATCTCTCTCCTCTCCACTCCCGCCTGTGCCTGAATATTTCTGATTTTGCTTCTTATTTGTCTCAATGTGAATTCACATTCAATGTCAACTTGTGGTTTGGATGTGGCACGTTTGGCCAAGTCATCCGCCACCTCGTTGAGCACTATTCCAACATGAGATGGAAAAGTTCAATATGAGTTATTAGTTTAGTTCATTTATTATGCACCCCATACCCATCTTGTGGGCGGTAGTGGAAAGGGTTACAGAGGCACCCAGGCATGTGGAGAGCTAGTGTCAAAATTTTTATGTTTGATGTAGACCTGACCAAATGTAAACTGTGTCAACAAAATTATTCGCACACCCTCCGTCACTATGTGATGGAGTGCGAAAAGATACGTGTATTTAGAGACAATTCTATAACCAATGTTCCAGCGATGTGTCAATATTTCATTCAAAATGATCTGCTACCAGAAATTTTAGCCAAATATCCCCAGTTTGCTAACTGTAGGTAGTAACTAAGTGATTGTAACCTATCCACCGCTTCCCACTGGATGGGGGGCGGTGTGCAGGACAAACATATAAATTGTGACACTAGCTCTCCACATATGTCAGTTGCTTAATTTAGAACCTGTATTTGAGGTCGATCTCGAACCCATTGTTGATGTGATGACTTATATTGAATTTTGTAACTAGCTCATCAAGATTGTAACTTGCTTAGCTAAATGAATTGTGGGGTTCAGTCCCTGAGCCCATTATGTGCCTCTGTAACCCTTTCCACTACCGCCCACAAGATGGGTATGGGGTGCATAATAAATGAACTAAACTGTCCTGCACACTGCCCCCCATCCAGTGGGCAGCAGTGGATAGCTTACAGTCACTTAGTTACTTCCTACAGTTAGCAAACTGGTGATATTTGACCAAGACTTCTGGCAGCAGATCACTTTGAATGAAATATTTACACATCGCTGGAACATTGGTTATAGAATTGTCTCTAAATTCTCGTATCTTTTCGCACTCCATCACATAGTGACGGAGGGTGTGCGAATAATTTTGTTGACACAGTTTACATTTGGTCAGGTCTACATCGGCAGATAATGAGAATTCCCAGAGATACTTGTAACCGAGTCTAAGCCGAGCAGTAAAAAAAAAAAAAAAACATGTTTAGGGAGTAACATGTTTAGTAGTAACATCTAGAAGTCTGCTGATTTTATTGGATGATCCATAGATGTGTGGCTCCTCTTGCATTATAGTATGATGATAGATGGAATTACTGGTGTCAATTTCACTTTGCCTCAGATCTACAAGATCTTGTTTAAGTTCTCGGTGTACTGCTGCTCTCAGATTGCTCACTGGCAATCCAAGGTTACACTCAACGGCTCCTTTAAAGGCAGATTCTTTGGCTAACTAATCAGCTCTATCATGCATTCGGAGCCCAACATGAGATGGAGACCACATGAAATGGACTCTGTTACCATCCTTAATAATTTTGTTGTATTTGTGTCTAGCTTCGGACACGAGCATGTTACAGTTATGTCTTAAAGAGTTGAGAGCATTTAAGGATGATAAGGAGTCACTTACAATTAATGTATCAAGTTTTGAGACTTGTACACATTTCAGTGCAAGGATCAAGGCAAATAGTTCAGTATGAAGGGTAGAGGCCCAGTTGTTTATATGGACTCCCCACTCAAAGTATAGGCCATCGCCCATTGTCAGGACAACTGCACTTCCAGCTGCACCCGTGGTGCGGTGTAGGGAACCATCAGTGTATATAATTTGAGAGAGAGAATGCTCTGTGGACAGAGCATCAGTATGGCTTAAGGCGTTGAGCTTTGCCTCAAGACAAAGCTTGGGCTGATCTCTAATTTGCTTCTTGGGTGAAAAGGGAGGGATTAAAACTGGAAAGGGTGTAACCTCCCACGGTGCAGGAAAGTGCCGTTGTTGTTTCTCTTGGTACAAATCATGAACCCCATACATTTTGAGTTGAGTTCCGGTTTTTGTTATCCATTTGGAACAATGCTGATCTTCAATAAAGAATTTCTGGAGGGCTTCTGTGCAAGGATTAGGATGAGTTAGCCTAAGCATTTTTATACCAATTTGACAGTTAATTTCAGTAACACGATCAACAACGCTCAGAATATTAAGTACGTTTCTCATATTAAGTATCTTTGTGGTACGAGGGCAGCCAAGGATTATCCTCAAGGCTTCGTTCTGCAATTTTTCAAGCCCTCCAAGCTTTCTTTCAGGCATCAAAACAAGCAGAGGTGCAGCATAATCCACTAAAGATCTGATGTATGCAAAGTACATCATTTTGACAATTCTGACATTGGCACCATAGCCTGTAAGACAAATACATGAGTTTATGACAAATTCGTTTTCTGTGATATACCATTGATATGCTCCTTTTTTCTTTAAACGGCAGACTAAACTAAATCACGATCGAAAGTATATATTGCTTTTTAAGAATTAATCTCCACCACTGACCGCCAATTAAGTGCTCACATCAACAAAGTTGATGTATAAATGGTCAACGCTCAACAGAGTTAGTATAAATGGGGTTAAGTCAGAGTTGGAACATGTTGTAGATTGAGTACCTCAAAGCTCTGTCCTGGGACCTCTGTTGTTTATAATACTCAAATCAAATCAAATGTTTATTTAGGTAAGGTACATATATACAAGAGATTTTACAAAGAGTAATGAGTTTATAGATAGGGCTAGTACATGCAATGCCTAAAGCCACTATTACGCAAAGCGTTTCGGGCATGAAAAAATAAAATGACTAAAGCTTAATACTAATTGAGCATAAAGAATAAAAAGAGTTGAGAACAAATAAAAAAAGAGATAAAAAGGGGGGAACATGGCTGAAAGCAGCACAAATACAATTCGGTCGACAAACAGCGTCCTTTAAAAAAAAACAGACAGTGCTAAATACTGTATATATAAATGATTTAAATTCAGGTTTGAGTAACAACATTTGCAAATTTGCCGATGATACAAAAATCGGTAGGGAAATTACACAGAAGACTCACTATCTCTTCAAGTTGATCTAAATAGAGTTTTGAAATGGGCAAAATGTTGACAGATGCAGTTCAATGCTGATAAATGTAATGTTTTGAGGTTAGGTAATGATATGATAGAGTTACAAGATACGAGATAGATGATGTTGTGATTGCGAAGTCTGGTATTTCGAAAGGGAACTTGGAGTTATGATTAGTAAGAATTTAAAACCAAAAGATCAATGCATGAATGTTCGTAATAAGGCAAATAGTACACTAGGATTTATTAATCGAAGGGTTAATAACAAGACACCTGGTTTTGTTCTTTAGCTATATCTTGCTCTTTAAAGCTATTCATTCCCGTGCCATCTCTTGGGTGGCTTAATTCTTATCAGTCAATCAATTTGTTGCTCTGGTCAGGCCCCATTTTGATTATGCAGTTCAGTTTTGGTCGCCGTACTATAGAATTTATATAAATTCACTTGAACGTATCCAGCATAGAATGACAAAGTTAATTCCTCAATTGCATTCACTGAAACGGCGAAGAGTTAGGTGTTACATGATAGAGGTTTACAAGTTGATGAATGGACATAACAAATGGGATATTAAAAGTATCAGCACAAGACGAAATAATGGGTATAAATTGCATAAGTTTAGATTTAGGAAAGACCTGGGAAAATACTGGTTCGGTACCGAAACTTCGTCGTCCCTTCGCCTTCTAGTGTGTGGTTTGGTCATACAGTTTCTAAATTAAGCAATAGGCAGAATCAGATTGTAGAATATGTAGTTTAGTAGTAGAGTAGTTTACCACATCACATTGTTTGGATGTGTGATAATTGTATGATAGACAGTATGTTAAATGTGCTTTTTGTACTGTGATTTGTGTATTTGTACCCTATAATATATATAATATAATATATTTGTGTCACAAGTGATACAAAGAGGTGTCACAAGTGACATTACAAGAGGCTCACAACAGTCACTATACAAGGCACTTTACATCTATAGTGAGTCACACAGTATAATGTTAGTGGTATGTGCGCGCGGCATTTTTGTCACTTAAGCGTCAAAACAAAAATGTGTATACTCTTTTTACTCTCCTGACCTTAGTTCTTGAGCTACGTATTTCATTTTGGTACTAACGTGTTTGCAATAAAATTCTCTAGAAGAACATCAGTAAAAAAAAGTCACGAAAGGTATACGGATACCAGCAGCAAATAAATAACTATGTAGATGACTCGCCATGAACGCCCAACAGCAACAAAATGTTTTTACTCTTGGGATTGTTATCACCTCCACACTTGTCCTACAGCGTTAATTTTGGTATCAATGGACTCGCAATGAAATTCCCAACACGGTGATATGAGTATAAACGTAGAATATTGGTCGCGGCTCACCCGCAAGAGTGTTGGAAGTGGCGGCACGAACCTGATGTGGCACGTTTGGCCAAGTCATGCGCCACCTCGTTGAGCACTATTCCAACATGAGATGGAATCCACATGAATTTCACACTATAACCTTTCAGCTGTATCTCAGTTATTCTTCTCTTACAGTCCTCAACTATAGACATGAAGACTGGGTTTCGACATTTTAAGGACTCCAGTGCTCCTCGGCTATCGACAAATACAAAATCATTTTTGTCGTCATGACGTACTTCCTCCAAACACGCCAGAATGGCCTGCAGTTCAGCTTGTGTGGATGATATATAATTACTAAGCCGGAGTTCAATTATCCTGTCCACAGTCCCAAACTCCGTATATTCCCTTATTAGCACACCACACCCTGCCCTGCCATCCTCAGCCACCGACCCGTCGCAATATACATGTAAACTGTTGCCTCTTGGTAACCGAGATATCATGCTTCCATACAAACACCGTAATTGTCCCGGTTCATGATGAATCTTTTTCACCTTGAGGGGTACAATTTCGACGTCTATTTTCTGTACTTTCCAGGGAGCAGACATATTACACTGTCGAGAGGGTTTACAGCAGTCAAGTACGTCGTATTCCCTGAGGTCATGAGCTAATCCCCTCGTGTAGCATGTCTCCCTCAGTTTCCTGGAAGTGTGCACGTCATTCAAGCAGGTCTGAACCCTCTGAAACAGCTTTTCCCTTCCTTTTCTCCGCATGAAACGAATAGATACTCTAGTGTTAATGTCACGGACTCTATCACACACACTCTGTAAATTTAATTCCATTCTCATTATTTCAATCATTGCATTTCTTTGACATCCAAGAATAATCCTCATAGCCTCGTTCTGTATCAGCTCTATTTTTTTAATTCTGCCTTGGCCTGTGTAAGACAATACGGGTGCTGCGTAGTCTATCAGGTACCGAACAGTACTTATGTATAACATCCGCAAGATAGGTACCCCAACACCTTTACCAGAAAAATCCAGTGCTTTCAGAGGATGCAGACGGGCTTTACATAAGGTGCTGATATGATTTATTTCAGCATTTTTACTCTCACATGTGTATCCAACATACATGCCCAGATACTTGTACTTCTGAACACGGCTCAGTTCCACACCATTTAGAGTAAGTGTTATATTTCTTCGTTTCCTATACTCGTATTTGGTTTTATCTGCATTTATAACTAAGCCTAACTTGTGACAGGTTGTACAAAGTATATTAAGAGCAGTTTGAATTTTGTTCCCAGAAGTGCCTTGTATAAGAATGTCATCAGCATATATGATCGTCGTGACCCCTGGAGGATACATCTCTGATGCTAATCTGTTCATTAATACATTGAATAAGGTGGGACTTAATACTCCCCCTTGTGGGGTACCTAACTGAAACCTCCGTTCCTCAGACATGTATCCCTGGTAATACACCTGACCTTTTCTGCCTTGTAGATAATCCCTTATGCAGTGTAGCAATCTCCCTGTTATTCCCAGATTGGCTAATTCGTATAAGATTACTTCCCCATTGGCTTTATCAAATGCTCCTTGTAGATCAACAAAAACTCTACAAATGTCATCCACATTAGACAAACACTTTAAGAGATAATCCGCAGTACTTTTGCCTTTGATAAAACCAAAGAGATTACGGACATGTTATCACCTACAAGGTAGAGTAGCCTATTTAACAAAATCCTTTCCATCATTTTACAAAAGCATACATTATGTTTGTTTTATGTTTTCTTTGTTTACATTATTGTTTATTTTATGTTTTCTTTGTTTACATTATGTTTGTTAACATTATGCTTGTAAATCAACTATGTATGTACTTTCCTGAATAAAACTGACTTTACTGTATACTTATATACTATGTGGTTCTTTTTTATTCCTCTCGTTTGTGAGAAAAAAATGACTAATACGTTCGGCCAATGACTTTGACTTCGTTCATGTCATCGTATTTTCCGTAATATATAAAGGTTATGACAATGCAATTATATTATTGTGTGCAAATAAGTTTGAAATTTCATGTACCCTAAAAACAGTAAAATAAAGAATAAGAATAATTAAATAAATGTTGTAGTAAATTGTCACACGTTCATCATACGCAAACGAACACGCAGTTTGGAGCGTCAGTACAAGATCGCCGCCATTTTAAAACATGGCTTCGAATGTAAGTAATGTTTTTCTCGTACTAACACTGTGTTATACAATAGATTAGGTCTTGAATACACAAATTTAGTTGTTACATCTGACAGAGTATGTTAGACGGTGTAATGCTGGTCCATGTTGACGTATTTGGGGCTTGGTTGGTTTAAATGTGATGGCACCCCAATGTGGGCACAATATGGGCACCCCACAACTGCTGCATATTCTAGCTTTGGACTAACAAAAGTGGTGAACAATTTCTTTAGTATTTCGCCATCCATGTATTTAAAAGCAATTCTGAAGTTGGAATGCATGGCATAGGCTCCTCACACAATGTTCTTTATGTGGTCCTCAGGTGATAGTTTTCTATTTAGAACCATCCCCAGATCTCTTTCTTTATCAGAATTCCTTAAAGATTTCTCACATGGTGGTGGTTGTTATATGTAATGGTGGAAGTTGTAATTGTGGGAAAAATCTGCTGGGATTGATATAAGAGGAGACTACTGGAGACTTGGACTGAACTAAATTAAAAAATTACTGTCTGCAAATTAATTCCAAGAATCTCTAGCTAGGGTCGTAAATCCTAGCTCCTCTTTTCCTAATGATAGATTGTGGGCTGTAAGGGACAGTGTTCAGTCATATAACTGAATTTATCAAATCTTATCCTTGTATAATATAAAAGCTGATGTGAGATCCCTGTCTACAGGTGGACTGGAACTTCTATCAACTAATCCATTCATCCCACCAGAGCAGAGCAGAGGTGCCATAGGCACAATCAGAGAACACTGTATAAACATCAGAGGTCCGCGGTTTTCAACGTCCTCCCAGCAAGCATAAGAAATATTGCCGGAACAACCGTGGACATTTTCAAGAGGAAACTAGATTTATTCCTCCAAGGAGTGCCAGACCAACCGGGCTGTGGTGGGTATGTGGGCATGCGGGCCGCTCCAAGCAACAGCCTGGTGGACCAAATTCTCACAAGTCAAGCCGGGCCTCGGGCCGGGCTTGGGGAGTAGAAGAACTCCTAGAACCCCATCAACCAGGTAATCAACCAGGACAGGTGGGATGAATGGATTAGTTGATAGAAGTTCCAGTCCACCTGTAGACAGGGATCTCACATCAGCTTGTATATTATACAAGGATAAGATTTGATAAATTCAGTTATATGACTGAACACTGGCTCTGTTTAAATCAGAGATTTAAACATACATAGTCTAACCTAGCTCCATAACTAACAGCCATTAGGTTCTTATACTATAAACAAATTAAATTGCAAAAGTATAATAAATGACTTTAAATGTAGTCTAAGCACTTAACTAAGTACTAGATATTATTCAATTAAATGAACTTGTATGATAACTTATAAATTAACTAAGCAAGCAATTGTTAACTTTATTTATATATTCAAATATATATGCAGACATATTTATATTCAATTTATATGATTATGTAGTCAGCTTGACTGAATCCTTTTCCACACAATGGACACTCATGAGACTTTATTTACGCATTGTGACTGAATCTTTTTCTGACAACTGGTCACGTGAGGTTTAGTGCCTGGACAAAGACCTGCTGCTCATCTACAATATTAATAAACTGACAGAGTCTGACAGAGTATGTTAGACGGTGTAATGCTGGTCCATGTTGACGTATTTGTGGGCTTGGTTGGTTTAAATGTGATGGCACCCCAATATGGGCACACAATATGGGCACCCCACAACAGCTGCATATTCTCGCTTTGGACTAACAAAAGTGGTGAACAATTTCTTTAGTATTTCGCCATCCATGTATTTAAAAGCAATTCTGTAGTTGGAATGCATGGCATAGGCTCCTCACACAATGTTCTTTATGTGGTCCTCAGGTGATACTTTTCTATTTAGAACTACCCCTAGATCTCTTTCTTTATCAGAATTCCTTAAAGATTTCTCACATGGTGGTGGTTGTTATATGTAATGGTGGAGGTTGTAATGTGTGTGTGGTGGGCTTCTTATATGTGCTATTAATCTGTTGTGTGGTGCCTATTATTTTTGTTTAAATTACCAGTTGATGCCGGCACGGCAGTCGATGCCAACACGGCCGTCGATGCCGGCACGGCCGTCGATGCCGGCACGGCCGTCGATGCCGGCACGGCAGTCGATGCCGGCACGGCAGTCGATGCCGGCAGGGCAGTCGATGCCGGCACGGCAGTCGATGCCGGCACAGTATGTGCTGTCTGTGAATTCCTCAACCTTTATATCAGGCAGTTTATATATTAGAATAATAATTAGGTTTATTTTTCTTCCTTAATTCCAAGAACCTCTACCACCACATTGAGTTTAATAGCTCTGTGCACGTCAGGTGCTGTTTAATATACAGACCTACTCCTCCATTTGACCTAGTTTCTCTATCACATCTATATAAATTGTAGTTGGGAATCCAGATTTTACTATCCATGTAATCTTTTTTATTTCTTTTTATAGATCTAATTGATTTTTTCTAACAGTTAAACAGAAAATAGTTTAATGGTATTTATTTATTAAATTTATATTAGTATTTATTTATTTTGGTATATATATATTATTTATATTATCATTTGAACTACAGTAGTTAGTTTTTATCATCCGAATGCACCAATATGTCTTCATATTGAGCAAGAGTAACGCCAGTCCATAAAGGAGGCAATCCGGCGGACATAAACAATTATAGACCAATATCAAATCTACCCATTCTATCAAAAATATTTGAAAAAATTATTGTAATTATTGACTGTAATTACCATATTATGTATCCTGGATGCTTCCTGGGGGTGGAGGCCAGCCGCAGGCACACTAAAAAAAAAAATATGAATTCAATAACTGTTAGAGTGCCACAGGGCAGCATCTTGGGACCTCTCCTATTTCCTGTATACATCAATGATGTGCCTATTGTCTCTAACATTTGTTTCAAACTGCAGGTACTGCAGCAGGTACTATTTGTAGTTTTATGTATTTAAAACTATTTGGTAAATATTTTCTATACAATGCTAATACGCTTCCACCCCTGACAGAATCTGTGGTGCAAGCCTTACCTTGTTGAGCGCAATAAGAGAATTGTCTTCAAAACCTGGAATATTTGCGATGTAATATTAAGTAAGTAAATTTTATAATTTTTGTATTATATATATATGTGTATATACTGTTTATGGAGAGACGAGGCCGGGCAGTGCTGGTGTATGTGGAGGCGAGGCCGGGCAGTGCTAGTGTGAGTGTAGAGGCCTGGCAGTGCTGGTGTATGTGGAGGCGAGGCCGGGCAGTGCTAGTGTGAGTGGAGAGGCTGGGCAGTGCTGGTGTATGTGGAGGCGAGGCCGGGCAGTGCTAGTGTGAGTGGAGAGGCCTGGCAGTGCTGGTGTATGTGGAGGCGAGGCCGGGCAGTGCTAGTGTGAGTGGAGAGGCCGGGCAGTGCTGGTGTATGTGGAGGCGAGGCCGGGCAGTGCTAGTGTGAGTGGAGAGGCCTGGCAGTGCTGGTGTATGTGGAGGCGAGGCCGGGCAGTGCTAGTGTGTGTGGAGAGGCCTGGCAGTGCTGGTGTATGTGGAGGCGAGGCCGGGCAGTGCTAGTGTGTGTGGAGAGGCCTGGCAGTGCTGGTGTATGTGGAAGCGAGGCCGGGCAGTGCTAGTGTGTGTGGAGAGGCCAGGCAGTGCTAGTGTATGTGGAGGCGAGGCCGGGCAGTGCTAGTGTGAATGGAGAGGCCGGGCAGTGCTGGTGTATGTGGAGGCGAGGCTGGGCAGTGCTAGTGTGAGTGGAGAGGCTTGGCAGTGCTGGTGTATGTGGAGGCAAGGCCGGGCAGTGCTAGTGTGAGTGGAGAGGCCGGGCAGTGCTGGTGTATGTGGAGGCGAGGCCGGGCAGTGCTAGTGTGAGTGGAGAGGCCTGGCAGTGCTGGTGTATGTGGAGGCGAGGCCGGGCAGTGCTAGTGTGTGTGGAGAGGCCTGGCAGTGCTGGTGTATGTGGAGGCGAGGCCGGGCAGTGCTAGTGTGTGTGGAGAGGCCTGGCAGTGCTGGTGTATGTGGAAGCGAGGCCGGGCAGTGCTAGTGTGTGTGGAGAGGCCAGGCAGTGCTAGTGTATGTGGAGGCGAGGCCGGGCAGTGCTAGTGTGAATGGAGAGGCCGGGCAGTGCTGGTGTATGTGGAGGCGAGGCTGGGCAGTGCTAGTGTGAGTGGAGAGGCTTGGCAGTGCTGGTGTATGTGGAGGCAAGGCCGGGCAGTGCTAGTGTGAGTGGAGAGGCCGGGCAGTGCTGGTGTATGTGGAGGCGAGGCCGGGCAGTGCTAGTGTGAGAGGAGAGGCCTGGCAGTGCTAGGTCCAAAGGGAGGATGGTATTGAATATCAAATATCTCTTCTCCTTTTTTTGTTAATATTTGATCTAGTACTGATGGAATAATTTATATAATAATCACTAGAAATTATTTAGATAAGAATTTGAATTTATGCATGTCTTTGTTTTGGCATGCCTCTATTTCCACTTGTTACATTTCTGCATGTCTCCAATTCTGGAAGTGTTCACTTTTGCATGTGCCTGACAAGGATGTTATATGCACCAGCTTTAATTACTACTCACTCTTGTAACAACCCCTACACCAGCTTTTCTCAGCAGACAGTTTCCCACAAATTGTATATAATGCATGACTTATTTTTAGAATTTTAATACATATTGCATCTGTCAATACATTATTAACAATAATATAGGAAATATGGTAGTCTAATGTAGAAATTTGACACTTTAACAGAATGTAATAGTATAAGTGTAATGTAATAATTCAATAAATTACTATTTGTAGTTTTATGTATTTAAAACTATTTGGTAAATATTTTCTATACAATGCTAATACGCTTCCACCCCTGACAGAATCTGTGGTGCAAGCCTTACCTTGTTGAGCGCAATAAGAAAATTGTCTTCAAAACCTGGAATATTTGCAATGTAATATTAAGTAAGTAAATTGTATAATTTTTGTATTATATATGTATGTGTATATACTGTATATGGATATATGTGTATATATTTGCATATAAAGTATTGCTGATATGTTGAAGCATGTACTGTTTTGGTGGAAACAGATACACAGTTAAGATTGCCAATTTACTGTAGTCTAGTCTAATTCAATCATTTTTAGTAATCTTTGAGAACATTTATGGTTGAAGTTGCCGGTGCCAGTGGACCACTTTGTGCTTTAGGCCTGGTGGAGCTTGGTCCACCAGGCTGTTGTTTGGAGTGGCCCGCAGATCCACATACAGTCTGCATATGATATACACTCTGTTGATCAATTGAACTACAGTAGTTAGTTTTTATCATCCGAATGCATCAATATATGTCTTCATTCTTCCCAAATGAAGGAACTAGGTAATGTTCATCATCTGAAGCTTTTCCACACTCATGACACACGAGAGGTTTAAAAAACTTTTAAAACTTTTAAAACTTTTTGACCTATGTATTTAAAAGCAATTCTAAAGTTAAAAAGTGTAGCATAGGTCCCTCACAGAATGTTCTTAATATGATCCTCAGGTTAAAGTTTTCTATCTAAAACCACCCCTAGATCTCTTTCTTGATCAGAATTCTTTATAGATCTCTGTGGCTCGATCATAGAAACTGAGTAAATTCGTTACACTGGACCTTCCTGTTCGAATACCATGCTGACAGTCTGATATATCATTCAGTACGTCTGCATCTGAAATTGAGCAATACCGGATTTATTATTTGGTTTTATAAATTTTATACTTATAATCTTAACTTATTTCAGAGACCACGAGTAATCTGGGCTTCAAACTCAACAGAAAAGCCTTCCGTAGACCTGCTTCTTTGCTACATAATAGACAAAATTTAGTAAGTATTGATTTATTATGTGTTTGTTTAATTATTTATTTTTTCTTTATATACAAGAAGGTACATTGGGGAGAGTACAGTGACTTGAAGTTATACATTCTTGTAAAGCAACTAGCACTCATAGCGTTTCGGGCAGATCTAAGTATAGACCAAGGAACTTACCATCTTTTTTATTTCTGATGTTAACATTGTGTAACTGTAGATGAATTGCATTTGTTGATTTGCTCCCAAGTAAGATGTTGTAGGTCCTTTCTATGTTTAGTGTGAGTTGGTTGGTTGACATTAATAAGTGGATTTTTTTTTAATTTATTGTTTACATCATTATTTAATATGAGTGGGTTGGAGTCTATACTGAGTGCCTGTGCTACTGGCACTTTGCATATATTTATAAATATTGAATTCCATGAGTCTCGACCCGGGGTTGAATGCATGGGCACATTGTCAATTTTTCTTTCAAAATCCGTCACACTCGTGTTGATATCAGTTATTGTTACGACCCTGGGTTCTCCAGTGGAAACCAGAGGTCAAAATTGAGCTATTAAACTTCCTGGTAGTACAGTTGGGCATCTCGATAGCAATTGTTTGTATCTTCCCTGCCAGACGTAAGACTATTATTGTTTCTCAAAGAGCATTTAAAGACTGAGCTGGGGGTTGATTATTAAATAATAACATAGGCACCAACGTTGCTTACTAATACTTTCTAATCATTCATAAAGTAACAATACGTTGCATAGGGGAAGATCTTTAATGTGCTTAGCTGCACGATCAATTAGGCTCCTCCCGGCACCACGATGATGGAGGCAGCTGGTGGCTAGCTCGCTCTTCTCTGTGGCTGGTGTCGTGCGGTTAAGACCTACTCTGTGGCTGTATCCCTACTCTCCTTCCTTCTCCTCTTACTTATTTCCCTTACCTGAAGTTCCTGTATCCTTAAGCTAAGTACGGGGCATTAGTGAGTGTGCCTACTCTGGTAGTAACTATTGGTGAGACCTGGGGTTAGTATTTGCCAGTGTTTTGTTTACCCTAAGTGTTGTGTTTTGTATTAGGGTACCACATGGTCTCACTACCCTAAGCTGCATCCAGCTTCAGTGCTTAACCAGTAGTACTTTACCCTAGCTTGTTATTAGTGTAAACCTTGTATCCTGTCTATGTGGACCAAGGCTTTTAACGTAAGATAGTGTGGTAAAGTTATTATTATTATTGTTATTGGTGTGAGTGTATATGGGGGGTTGTTAAGGGGTTAATAAATAAGTACATGAATTACCGAGTATCTCTTCTTCCAAGGTGGGAGCGCAGTGATCAACCCTTAGACTAACATATATGGTCTTGTAGCAAGTTATTACTACTGTGGATAGTTTATTTTGGGGGCCGGGCCTTTTAGCTCTCCCATATTTGATACTCTTGTCTTCTAACTACCTTTACCCCTTAATAGTACCAGTACCCCATAGAAGCCCCACTCATATCATATGTAACAAGTGGTTGGCCAGTCCGGGAGGAACATTATAAGTGTAAAAAATTAGATTCTTGAGTGCCAAAATTAAAAATTTTTATTTCCGCAGAACGGTTGTGTGCTAGCCTAGGGTCCAGCTCATCTAGCAAAGGACATTCTTGCACTGACTGGACACCCAGCTGGATCCCTTCACGATTAAGGTTAGTGTGGCCTTGTGTTAGGGGCCGTGCAAATTTTTGTTTTTTTTCCAATTTTTATTTTTTAATTTTTTCTTTGGCTGGGAGCTAAAATTATTAGTGATGTCTTTTGAAATGCAGGAACTGGCAAGGGAGCCTTCAGTGGTAGAGATAAAGAAACTTAAAAAGTCTAATTTAGTATTGTTAGGCCAGGAATTTGGCCTAGAATTAAATGTCGCAGATAAAAAGTGGACTTTGGTGAATGAAATATTACAACATTGTATTGATGAACAACTATTGGCAAGTGATACACGTTTATGCTAGCCTAGCCAAGCAGAAAGTGCAACTCATAGGGAAAGTGAATTAGCTTTAGAGTTAGCAAAAATAAAATTAGAGGAGCAAAAACTCAAAACCGAGGAGGCTAGAATTAGAGCGAATGCCACTGGACCTCCACCTGCCGGGGATTCAAACCCCAGGCATTATGAGAAAAAGCATAATTTGCCTGAATTTTCCGAGTCTGACCCTGAAAGGCTTTTCAACCATTTTCAGAGAGTGGCCACGTCCATGAACTGGCCAAAGGAAGAGTGGGTGAAAATCCTACAGGGAAGACTTAGGGGTAAAGCACAAGATATTTTTATAAACATGCCTGACGACGAGTGTTTCGAATATGATAAAGTCAGGGAATGTATTTTGCGGGCATATGAAATTACTCCTGAAGCTCACCGCCAAGTTTATCGTAACCTTAGGCCTACTCACAACCAACCGCTCACTGAATTTGTGAATGATCAAATTCGATTATTTGATAGACGGATTCGCTCGGCGAAAGCCAAAACATACGAGGCTCTCAGGAACTTAATTTTAATGGAGCATTTTATAGATGTTATGCCAGAGAACGTATCACAGTACATTAAAGGAAGGATAGAGTTAAATTCTAAAATAGGGGATTTGGCCAAGTTGGCAGAAAACTACCAATTGGCGGGCAAAAGGCCCAATAAAAAAAATTATACCCCACAGAGTAGCAAACCTTATACCCACAGCCAGTCCAGACCAGCTCATTCTAACCCTTTACCTAATGCACCTTCTGTTTCAGACATAACTAACCCTGTTAAAGTGTCTAGCCCAACGGCACCTAAAGGTGAACCGAAGGGTAATTCTGTTAGTAATGTCTCTTCTCCCCGACGTTTTTGTGGTCACTGTAATCGTCCAAACCACACTATTAGCCGTTGTTGGCAACTGCACCCTGAAAAAAGACCCAATGCTCTAGTTGTGACACAGGGCTTGAGGCTTTCAGAAGGGTTAGGGAGTAAGACCTCCAACCCACAGTGGTTGGACTTGCTTACCCCATTCTTATCGAAAGGGAGACTACTTTTGTCTGAGGGTTCTTCCTGGAAGGACGTGGTGATCTTCCGAGACACCGGTGCCATCCAGACTTTAATTTTAGAGAGTGCGTTGCAAGGTGCCAACACTCTCGACACTGGAGAGGTGGTACTGGTCGAGGGTGTCACTAGTGATACTCGGGCAGTACCCCTCCATAAGGTTACCCTGGAATCTGATTTCCACAAGGGTGTTTGTACAGTCGGAGTCACTTCATACCTACCTTTCCCTAATGTTGATGTAATAGTTGGTAATGATTTAGCAGGGGATAAGGTAGGGGACTCCAGACTGCATATTATGTTGCCTACCCCTAAGGTTTGCCTGGATCCACCCGCCGCAGAGGATAATGTTGTGTACCCTGCGTGCGCGGTGACCAGGTCTATGGGACTTAAATGTAAGGGCAGCCCTGTGCTTGCCAAGGTGGTAAATCCCGAGGTCACGAGGAGCTTTCCGAGTGGTGAAAACCAAGTGGACCTCGCGGACACATTCATGGCCCGACTCGATGACGTGGCCGAGGACATTGTGGAGAGCCTGCCACTGCCGTCTACCGAGAGTAGTGGGGAGGTGGAGGAGAACACTGTTGAGCCTCGGCCAATGGCATCTGACCAAGGCCTGGATGCCTCCTTGAGTGAGTTACAGAAAGCTGACCCCACTCTTGCAGATTGTCATGAAACAGCCGTCTCTATGGAGGAAATTGTAGACACAGCAACTGGGTACTACTACAATGATCGGATTTTGATGAGAAAATGGAGACCACAGAGTGCTCCCTTGTCAAATGAGTGGGAGGTAGTCCACCAGGTTATGTTGCCGACCTGCTATAGAGAAAGAGTTTTGGCAGCTGCTCATGATGATCCTATGGGGGGACATCAAGGTATTAATATTACGTATCACAAAATTTTAAAGTATTTTTTCTGGCCCAAGCTGAAAAGCGATGTGGCAAAATTTTGTAATGCGTGTATTGTTTGTCAACTGGTTGGGAAACCAAACCAGACTCCACCTAAAGCTCCTCTAAGGCCTATTGTTGTGCCAGAGGAACCATTTTCTCATGTGGTAATGGACTGTGTTGGACCATTACCTAGAACTAAGTCTGGTAATATTTACCTAATCACGATGATGTGTATCACTACTCGTTACCCAGAGGCTTTTGCTGTAAGGAACATCCGAGCAAAAACTGTTGTTGCTCGTATGTTGCAATTTTTTTCCACTTTTGGACTGCCTCGGGTCGTGCAAACTGACAATGGTACTAATTTTAAGTCTGATGTTTTCGAGCAATTTTGTAAGGAACATGGAGTAACTCATAAGGTTTCCAGCCCATACCATCCACAGAGTCAGGGGGTAATTGAACGTTTCCATCTAACTCTGAAGCAGATGTTGAAGACATCGTGCGAGAGTTCCCACACCTTCTGGGATGAGAATTTACCGTATGTTTTGTTTGCGGCTAGAGAGGGATTACAAAGTTCACTGGGCTGTTCTCCTTTTGAGTTAGTCTTTGGCCATAAAGTTCGTGGACCCTTGCAAATGTTACAGGAGAATCTGTTAGGGAACGTAACGTTAACCGAAGGTTCGGCTTTCTTTGCGCAACACCACCAGAGACTCAAGGACTGCAAGGCGGCTGCATTAAAGTATCTTGGCAAGGCCCAAGAAAAGATGAAAGAACGTAACGATGCTAAATCTAAGTTACGGGTATTTCAGCCTGGCGACCCGGTCCTGGTATTAAAGCCTCGACTAGGGAACACTATGTCCCACAAGTACGAAGGCCCCTACATTGTGACAGAAAAGACTGGGGACCTCACGTACAAAGTGAGGCACTCTGACAAACGTAACCAGGTAATGCTCATACATGTAAATCGACTGAAGAAGTTCCAGGGCCCCAGGCCCATTGCACTAACCAATGTTTCCATTTCCAGTGAGAGAGGGGATGATTGTTCTGGGGACCCAACTAATCTCATTTTCAATAATTCTAGTTCTGTGAATGCTGTGGAGGGACTGTCCCATTTGCAGATGGCCCAACGTGAAGAGGTGCAGTCGTTGGTTGATGAATTCTCCAGTCTGTTCGGGGAGGTCCCGACCCAGACTGATGCCATTTGCCATGATGTCGAGTTGACGGACTACACTCCCATTTGCCTTCAACCCTATCGGATGAGTCCAGAAAAGAAGGCCATCGTACGGAAGGAGGTCAACTTCTTGCTCCAGCACGGCCTCATCCGGCCGAGCCAGGGCTCTTGGTGCTCGCCCTGCCTTTTGGTCCCCAAACCAGACGGCTCCTGGCGATTATGCACCGACTATCGGCAGCTCAACAAGGTGACCATTGTGGATGCCTATCCGCTGCCCCTCCTCGAGGACTGCATTGACGAGTTGGGAAATGCCAAGTACGTTTCGAAATTCGACCTCTCGAGGGGGTATTATCAAATCCCACTCACTGAACGTGCAAAACAGCTCACCGCGTTCGTGACACCTGAGGGTGTTTTTGAGTATCAAGTGTTACCGTTCGGCTTGCGTAATGCCCCTGCCACGTTCCAGAGACTCATGAACTCTCTACTCGCTAAGGTGCCAAATTGTCGGGCGTATTTAGATGATATCGTGCTGTTTGACAGTAATTGGGCTGACCACATAGCTAGGTTACGCCAGTTGTTTGCCATCTTGAAAAGGGCAAATCTTACCTTAAATGCTAAAAAGTGTCATTTTTGCCAAGGCACAGTGACGTACCTCGGTTATGAAGTGGGCCAAGGAAAAGTGTTACCTCGGCAAGATAAAATCAATGCCATTCTGGAGTATCCAGTACTAAAGTCTAAAAAGGACGTTCAAAGATTTATCGGTATGTGTGCGTACTATCGACGTTTTTGTCAGAACTTTTCCAGTGTTGCCACTCCTCTCACAGACTTGTTGCGGAAAGCCGTTAAATTTAAGTGGTCATCAGACTGTGCAGAGGCATTTAAAAATTTGAATTTGATCTTAGCTTCCGCCCCAGTGCTTGCTAGTCCGACCGACCGTTTAAAATTCATGTTGATGCGTCTGACTCGGGTGCTGGTGCAGTGTTGTTGCAAACTGGGGATGATCAGGTGGAACACCCAGTATATTATTACTCTGTGAAATTCGACAAGGCGCAACGCAATTATTCAGTGGTAGAAAAAGAGGCGTTGGCGCTAGTGTTAACATGTAAAAAGTTCGAAGTTTACCTCACAGGTAATATAGTGGAAGTGTACACGGACCATAACCCACTAGTCTTCCTGACTCAGATGAAGGGTAAGAATAAACGCATCCTAAGGTGGGCGTTGTACCTACAGGACTTCAATCTTTCCATTACCCACCTACCGGGCAGACTCAACGTGATAGCCGACGCTCTGTCCCGGTTGCCTGAATAACATTCATCTGAGCCACAGAAAGCCATTTACCAACCGTCATGCTTTAGTTAATTTTTTTTAGGTTCTCCTGTGACATTAAATATTCCGTGTCCAATTTATTTACTTCCCTGTTCTTTTATCTTTTTTGTGTATGTTTTTTTTTTCTTTCAGAGAACACCTTTGTATATTTTTTTTTTTTTTTTGCAGAGAAATTGCTTTTGATTGATTTTTTGTTTTTGTCATATGTTTTTCTTTTTGTTCTCTGTATACTCTTACAAAAAAATATGACTACTATTCTAGTAGTCACATTTTTTTTTCTCTGAAGGGGGGAGGAGTGTTACGACCCTGGGTTCTCCAGTGGAAACCAGAGGTCAAAATTGAGCTATTAAACTTCCTGGTAGTACAGTTGGGCATCTCGATAGCAATTGTTTGTATCTTCCCTGCCAGACGTAAGACTATTATTGTTTCTCAAAGAGCATTTAAAGACTGAGCTGGGGGTTGATTATTAAATAATAACATAGGCACCAACGTTGCTTACTAATACTTTCTAATCATTCATAAAGTAACAATACGTTGCATAGGGGAAGATCTTTAATGTGCTTAGCTGCACGATCAATTAGGCTCCTCCCGGCACCACGATGATGGAGGCAGCTGGTGGCTAGCTCGCTCTTCTCTGTGGCTGGTGTCGTGCGGTTAAGACCTACTCTGTGGCTGTATCCCTACTCTCCTTCCTTCTCCTCTTACTTATTTCCCTTACCTGAAGTTCCTGTATCCTTAAGCTAAGTACGTGGCATTAGTGAGTGTGCCTACTCTGGTAGTAACTATTGGTGAGACCTGGGGTTAGTATTTGCCAGTGTTTTGTTTACCCTAAGTGTTGTGTTTTGTATTAGGGTACCACATGGTCTCACTACCCTAAGCTGCATCCAGCTTCAGTGCTTATCCAGTAGTACTTTACCCTAGCTTGTTATTAGTGTAAACCTTGTATCCTGTCTATGTGGACCAAGGCTTTTAACGTAAGATAGTGTGGTAAAGTTATTATTATTATTGTTATTGGTGTGAGTGTATATGGGGGGTTGTTAAGGGGTTAATAAATAAGTACATGAATTACCGAGTATCTCTTCTTCCAAGGTGGGAGCGCAGTGATCAACCCTTAGACTAACATATATGGTCTTGTAGCAAGTTATTACTACTGTGGATAGTTTATTTTGGGGGCCGGGCCTTTTAGCTCTCCCATATTTGATACTCTTGTCTTCTAACTACCTTTACCCCTTAATAGTACCAGTACCCCATAGAAGCCCCACTCATATCATATGTAACAGTTATATTTACAGGGGTTTGGATATCACCCATAAAGAAGTTGTCCGGATCCTCCACTTTTATGCTTTGTATCGGAGTGCTAAACATGTCCTCATACTGCTTTTTTAGGATTTCACTAATTTCTTTGTCATCCTCAGTATATGAACCTTCACTAGTACGAATAGGTCCAATACAATCCAGTGGTTTTTGCTTTTCCTTGTGTAGGATTTTTATTACCTAGAACATTTTCCCAGTGAATGTTTGTAAGTTCCCTGTTTTTTTTTCTCCCAGTCTATCCTTTTATTATTAAAATTGAATATATTGAATAGCCCTTCTCGCTTGTTGTTTCTCTTGGGCCTACTACCGTTATTGATGTTAGTTTGCACTTCAATGAGCTTGTGGTACAAGTACGTAGTGTCTGAGACAGTAATGTCTCTGATTAGCTCATCATTGTTCGTGAATATGAGGTCGAGTGTGTTCTCGTTCCTAGTCCGTTTTGTTATCTGCTGATTGAGCGAAAATTTGTCACAGAATCTCAGTAGTTCTCTGACCTGTGATTGGTTATTTCCATTTCCATTTTGGGTGTGTTGTTTTGGTAGTGATTCGTCCAGTTCTGGTAGTAGTGCGGTTGTTGTGTGGTGTAGTACTTGTGTGGTTGTTAATGACTTGTATTCCAGTCTTGTGGGTATCTCCTTTCCCCTACGGGCCAACTGCTTTGTTCTTACCTAGCATTTTGCTTTGTTTGGGTATGAATGTTTGTGTGCCGTATATTTTGCAAAATTTGCCATATATCTCATTATTTACTCCTCTGCCTAGCAACAAGTCTGTCTAATTATACTCATTAACTTTTTTTCAAAGTTCCCCAAAGTGTCCTTTATTGAAATCGAGTTCATGAACCGTTTCAATGTCCTTATTTTCTTCTAGATTATATCTTAAAGTATATTTAAATGTTATTGTTATTATTGTTATTAAATGTTATTGTGTCATTGCATTGCAATTGAGCTATGTTGTTTACCATACCGTTCATTTCGTGAGTATAAGTATAGATGCCACACTTGTGACAGGTTAAACCATGTTTTTTTTTAAAAACAGCACCGTCTGTTGCACGTAAGAGCAACCCACACTATATTATGTTGCGATATTATTTCAAGATTCCCGATTGCATTGATAATTTGAATTTTCATAGATTTCAATTTATTTTCATTTCGATTTAATAATTTTGTGTGACATTGCATTGAAATTGAGCTGTGTTGTTTACCATACTGTTCATTTCATGAGTATAGTTTATTTTTTTATTTTTTTCATTTCATTTTTTTAGCTGTTCTTATTTTTCAGTGATGGGAATATCAGATCATTTGCTGTTCCCAACTTTCTGATGGAAGCATCAGACCATTATAGAATGCATCGGATGAGGTAGTTTGGAATGGTGGGGAGGACGAGAGGGGGGATGGTGGGGAAGACGAGGGGACAGAGGAGAGGGTAATGGTGGGGAGGACGAGGGGACTGGGGATGGTGGTGACAGGGGAATGGAGAATGCTGAGGAGGACAAAGGGACAGGTGACTGGGAGATGGTGGGGGAGGAAGAGGGGACGGGAGGGGGAAATGGTAAGGACGACGATGGGACGGGGAAGTGGGAATAGTGGGGAGAATGTGGGGACGGGGAAGTGGGAAGGACGAGGGGACGGAGGAAGACTGGAGAACAGGGGATCACCTCAATAAACGCCAACAATGTTATTACTCTGTGGCTTCTTGTCTCCTGACTAAGTGAATTATAATTATATATATATATATATCAATTAATTCTTGTAAATTTCCAGAAGCCTGTATCAACACCCACACTAATGCAACTGAAAGAGATGTTGAGACAAGTATTGCTGATATGTTGATGAACGCCCCAAACAAACTCGGTGGAAACAGATACAAGGTAAAGTTTGCCAATTTGCTGTAGTCTAATTCAATCTCTTTTTAGTAATCTTTGTGAACATTTATGCTATGAATAAGATAAAATAATGTAATTGATTTTGACTAAATATGTACATATATTTAATTTTCTGAGCA